>NC_133960.1:927086-1170521 GCF_031877795.1 Strix aluco | reverse complement strand
TGTCCCCGGCCACAACCCGGCGGGGAGCAGAAAGGGGGGGGGCGGGCAGAGCACCCCCCATCCCACCTCCCCCTGCGTCCGCAGAGGCCGAGCGGGAACAGCAACGGGGTGGGGGGGGGGGGTCCCCTCGGTGAGGGGGAAATGCGAGGGAAGGGGGGTCCTGCCCCGAGCCCCGCTGCACCCCAGGGCGCCCGGCCCCGCTCCCGCCCCCCCGCAGCCATACCCTGTAAGGAAAAAGGTTCTAACGGAAGCCGCTAACGAAGGTAACGGGGTGCCCAGGAGCAGCGGCCGGACCCCAAAACCCACCCCACACCACCCCCCCCCCGCCCAAACCTCAGGAGTGGGCCCGTGGGGAGGGGGGAGGGAACCGCCTCGGGGTCACGGCGAGGGGCCGGGGCTCGGCCGGGCGCAAACCGGAGGCGAAGGCAGCGTCGTGGTCGTGCAGCTGCCGAGAAGAGGGCACTTGGGTCCGGGCAGTGCGGGCAGCGCCCGCCCTCAGTCCTCGAAAGGCACCTGCAGTGCTGAGTACATCATCACTCTGCTGTCGTCCTCCTGCTTACCTTGGGGGGGGGGGCAGAAAAGGGGGAGAAAAGGTTGTTTTGAGGGCACGGAGCTGTTTGGGGGTTCACAGGAGCACCCCCCCATCCTGTTAGGCAACACCCGGCCTCCCCCCCCTGTCGCAGCAGTTCTGCCTCCCCCCCCTCTCCAAAAGTGGGCTGAGACCCACAGAAAAGCCCCCCCACGGCAGCGGTGCCCCCCCATCACCGCCCCCAGGGCCCCCCCCTCACAGGAGAGGCACTTGAGGATGTTGCGGAAGGAGCCCCCGGCAGTGAAGAAGGCCCAGAGGCCCGTGATGAAGGTGATGATGAAGATGGGGACCAGGCTGGCCTCGTAGCGGGGGTTCAGGAACGTCTGGGGGATGAGGAGAGTCACGTTAGAAATGGCACCGCCTGGCAGCGCCCCCCACAGCCCCCCCAAACACCGCGGGGTGGGGAAGGGGAGCCTCCAAGAGGGGCAGAGCTCCCCTAAGCCCGGCTTAAACCCCAGCTGAGCCACTTCCCACCAGGAGTTTAGCAGCTAATCCAACCCCCAGCCCTTTGTTAACCCTCCCTCCTCCGGGCAGGAGGTTCCCAAGGGGGGAGGTCACGACTCACCCCACAGCTTTGGGGGGACGGGGAGGGGGGATTTGGGGAGCCCCCCCCCATCCCCAAATAGTAAAACTCACCAGCCCCGAGGTGAGGAGGTGACTGGCAACCACCAGCCCCAAGCACCAGTAGCGGCGTTTTTCGCAGGCGTCGAAGAAGATCACGCCCCAGAAGGTGTGGAGCAAGACGAGGGCCATGGTGAGGAAGGCTGCGGGAAGAGCGCGCGCGGCGCGGACCCTCTCAGACCCCCCCCTCACCACCTTCCTCTTCCTCGCCTCGCTGACGGGCAGCGCACCGGGGCCGTGCCCCAGCTCTGCCGCGGCACCCCCGGGGCTCTGGGCCCACGTCCCGCGGCCTCACCGGAGGTGATGAAATAATACGGCGAATCCCCGTGGATCCCGACGATTCCCGGCCCGATGGAGTCCGCCAGGATGTTGATGACGGAGAACACGCCGCTGATGATGCCGAAGGACAGGCCCGAGACTGCGGGGGGAGGAGGGAGTCAGCCGAGAGTCAGCCCAAATGGACCCAGGGAGAGGCGGGAGAGCCAAAAAACAAACAAACAAAAAATAATAAAGAGTTGGGAAAGCTCAGCAACGCCGCTGCCGGTCTCCTGATCGCCAAGAATCCCGGAAAAACGCCCAGGTGCTCACCGTACGCCATCTGCCTGAGGGAGATGGGCGACCGGCCGTCCTCGCTGATCATCGCCAGCCCTTCGTCCGCTTTCCTGCTCAGGCGGGAGAGAAAACGTGAGCGGAACGGGCAGGCGGGAGAGGGGAAGGGTGTAAACGGGCTTCTGGGTGAGGAGGAACCGCTCCCTCCCGGGATCTGCCGGGGATTCCAGGAGCGTTCCCAAGGTCGGGAGGGTCGGGCCCTCAGGGTGTGCACGGCCGGGCTCTTACTTCAGCAGCTTGAAGTAGGCGAAGCGAAAAACCTCCTGCAGCAGGACGGAGACGGCGGCGCCGAAGACGAGGAGACCGTACTGCAGCTTGGCGTCCTCCCGGTCGCTGAGATGGACCGAAACGAACCAGATCAGAGACGCCAGGAGCAGCGACACCAGCCAGAAAAACGCCCTGGGGAGGTGGTGGGGGGGAAGAAACACCCAGCTCACGCCCCAGCGCTGCCTCTGGCGGAGCCAAACGCCGCTCGCTGGGTTCACGTGGGGCAGCGCGGTCGCTGTCACGCGCGGAGGAAGCGCGGGGCTGAAAATCAAACAGATTTAGAAGCCAAAATTCTCTTTCTCAGAGCTGCGACGACCTGCTCGGAGAAAAGCCGCTGCCCCGACACACGGGGCCCGAGCCCCGACCCTGGCGGAGGCTCCAGGGAGGAGGGTGTGTGGCTGTTCCTGCCGCGGGGGGGTCGCTGAGCTCGGGTGGAGACGAGGCCTGGAGCCCAGACTCCCTCAGCCCCCCCCTCCAACTCCCTGAGCTGCCAACGCCCCCCAGCCCCCTCAACTCCCCCAGAACTGCCCCCCCCAACTCCTCCCACTGCCACCTCGATCCTGCCTGACCCATCACCCCCCTCAACCCTCCCCTCACACCCCCCCGCTGTTGCCTTCCCTGCCCCAGACCCCCCAACTGCCCCAGAGCTGCCCCCACAGCCCCCTCAGTGTTCTCTGACCCCCAACTGCCCCCTCAGCCCCCTTCAATGCTCTCTGACCCCCAACTGCCCCAGAGCTGCCCCCACAGCCCCCTCAGTGTTCTCTGACCCCCAACTGCTCCCTCAGCCCCCCTCAATGCTCTCTGACCCCCAACTGCCCCCCCAATTCTCTCTGACCCCCAACTGCCCCAGAGCTGCCCCCACAGCCCCCCTCAGTGTTCTCTGACCCCCAACTGCCCCCTCAATGCTCTCTGACCCCCAACTGCCCCAGAACTACCCCCACAGCCCCCCTCAATGCTCTCTGACCCCCAACTGCCCCCTCAATGCTCTCTGACCCCCAACTGCCCCAGAGCTGCCTCCACAGCCCCCCTCAATGCTCTCTGACCCCCAACTGCCCCCTCAATTCTCTCTGACCCCCAACTGCCCCAGAACTGCCCCCACAGCCCCCCTCAATGCTCTCTGACCCCCAACTGCCCCTTCAATTCTCTCTGACCCCCAACCGCCCCAGAAATGTCCCCTCAGTCCCCCTCAATGCTCTCTGACCCCCAACTGCCCCCTCAGCCCCCCTCAATTCCCTCTGATCCCCAACTGCCCCAGAATAACCCCCACATCCCCCTCAATTCTCTCTGACCCCCCAGTTGCCCCAGAGCTGCCCCCTCAGCCCCACAGCCGCCGCCGCCCCCCCCCACTACCACAGGCCCCTCAGGCCGGCCCCCAAACCCCCCTCAAAAGCCCCAGGGCCCCCCCCCCCGGAGCTCACCCCGCCACCAGCACGATGACCCGCAACGGCTCCGCCGCCACCGTGAGGAGAACGAGGGCGAGCGCCGGCCCAAAGGCGATCCCGGCGCAGCCGAAAAAGACGGCGGCCCCCATGGCGGCGGGGCGGGGCGGGGCCGCGCGGCGCGCGCGGGGCACGCCGGGAGCTGGAGTCCGCGGGGCGGGGGGGGCACAGCTCCCCCTGGCGGTGAGAGGGGGAACAGCGCCCCTGGCGGTGAGAGGGGACACAGCGCCCCCTGGCGGTGAGAGGGGACACAGCGCCCCCTGGCGGTGAGGGGGGACACAGCGCCCCCTGGCGGTGAGGGGGGACACAGCGCCCCTGGCGGCGGTAGGACGGCGTCGCCCTGCGGGAGTTGCTGGCGGGGCCAGGGGGGGTAGGACCAGCCCCGGGGATGCTCCCGGCTTTGGGGTGTGGGGGTGTGGGAGACTTTATTCACCCCAAAAACCTGCCCAGAGGAGGGTCTGGAGCACAGGTGTGATGGGGAGCGGCTGAGGGAACTGGGGGGGTTTAGTGTGGAGAAGAGGAGGCTGAGGGGAGACCTCCTGGCCCTCTGCAACTCCCTGAAAGGAGGGTGCAGAGAGGGGGGAGGAGTCTCTTGAGCCAAGGAGCCAGCGGCAGGCCAAGAGGGAATGGCCTCAAGCTGCGCCAGGGCAGGGTCAGACTGGCTCTTAGGAAGGATTTCTTTGCAGAAGGGGTTGTTGGGCGTTGGAATGGGCTGCCCAGGGCAGGGGGGGAGTCCCCATCCCTGGAGGGGTTGAAGAGTCGGGTTGAGCCAGCGCTGAGGGATCTGGTGGAGTTGGGAACGGTCAGGGTGAGGTTCATGGTGGGGCTGGAGGAGCTTCAAGGGCTTTTCCAACCTGGATGATTCTGGGATTTTGTGATTCTGTCTGTGCAACCCCCCGGACACCCCCAGACCTGGGGTCAGTCCCTGCACACGGCGGGAAACGGTGCCAGGACGCTGCTAAAGCTCAAAGCTCTTTATTGCATCCACCTTGTCAGGGCTGGGGGGGGTGGAGCAGCCCCCATGCCCCGGGGGGGGGGTCGGCACGGTGATACTGGCGGGTTCAGGCACACAGGGACAAGCTCCGGGGTTAGGGGTGTCACCACGTGCAGCTGCGGGTCACGGCGTGGGCCTTGTGAAGACCAGGTCGGCGTACGCCAGCTGTCCCTGTGGGTGATGATGCCGTCAGAGCTCCCCCCGCACCCCCAATCCCCCCGTCTGGCTGCAGCGGGGCTGTGACCGTCCCCTGACACCTGCGGTCCCCAAGCAGAGGGACGAGGCGTGGGGGGGCACAGGGGGGGCTGCATGGCCTCACCTCATCCTCCCGTGACATGGGTGACAGTGGGGTCCCGGGCTGGTGGTCTGGAGGGGACAGAGCGGGGAGATGTGTCCCCAGTGTGGGGGACAGAGGGGGATGGAGGGGATGGAGCAGGAGGAGGGATGATGGAGGGGGACGGGGAGGGATGGAGGGGGATCAGGGATGGAGGAATTGGGGACGGAGGGGGCAGAGGGAGAGGGACAGGACACTGGGGACAGCAGGGGACATGGTGGGCCGTCACCCCCCGCCCCTGCCGTGCTCCTCACCCGTCGGCGTGTGGCGGCGGAGCCAGCGGATGCTGAGGCAGAGGCTGAGCAGCAGCAGCACCACGGCCCCAGCCAGGAGCCAGATGCCGGAGGTCACGCAGCTGCCTGGGGGAGAGGGGGTGGCTCGTCCCACCGTCCCCCCACAGACCCCCACCGGCCCCCAACATCCTCCCCCGTCCCCCCGCCCTGGGGCCAAGCCAGCCCCACTGCCTCAGTGTCCCCAGGGGTGACCCAGCTGGGGGGGGTGTCCCCGTACTCACCCGTGGCCCCGCGCAGCTCCACGCTCCTGCGGACGGGGGGCCCAGAGCTGTTGAATTGCACCTCACAGAGCCCCCCGGCCCCCCCGGCTGTGCCCACAGGGCTGAGGAGCAGCTCTGTGCTCCCCAGCCCCAGCACCCCCCTGGCACCCCCCTGCCAGGAGACAGTGACGGGGCCGGCGGCGGCACCCACGGCACAGACCAGGCCGGGGGGGGCCTGGGGGTCCCCGTGGGGTGCCAGCACCCGCACCCAGCTCCCAGCCCTCCAGCTGTCTGCAGCAAGGAGAGGGGTGCAGTGGGGTGTGAGGGGGGCACGGACGTGGGGTGGAGGGGAGAGAGGGGGCTGGAGGGGCTGGAGGGGCTGGTGGGGGATGGAGGGGATGGAAGGGATGGAGAGGAAGGAGGGGGGATGGAGGGGCTGAAGGTGATGGAGGTGATGGAGGGGGATGGAGTGGGATGAGGGGTGATGGAAGGGGATGGAGGATGCTGTAGGGGGACAGGACAGAAGAGTGGGGGACGTGGGGGTAACATCCCCTCCTACCTCCCACCAGCAGCGTGGTGCCGTTGCCGAAATCGCAGTGCCGAGCTGAGCAGTGGGCACAGAGGTAGAGGCCGGAGTGTTGGGGCTGGGCGCTGGCGATGCTCAGGGTGACAGTGGGCCTCCTGTAGCTACAGGAGAACTCCCCCTTCGTCCCGCTCTGGCACTCCAGGAGCAGCTCAGGCCGATCCTTGCCACGCCGGTACCAGGCCAGGCTGTATTTGCTCTCCACGACCTCGCAGCTGATCTCCACCGGCTCCCCCGGCTTCACAGCCAGGACGGACTGGGGCTGACGCAGCCTCAGCAGCGCTGCCGGGGCTGCAGGGACCATCCGGGGGCTCATTCCCCCTCCAGCCTCCTGCCCAGCCCCACCGTAACCCCCCTGCCCCGCTCCCGGCAGCCAACTGCTCCGAAAAGCCCAGAAATCTCCCCAAAGCAAAGCCTGGTTGCCCTCCCCCAGCCCCTGGCTCCTGCCACCCACCCAGGCAAAGCCACAGCAGCCCCGCGGGGGCCAGCGAGCCCCCGGCTGCCATCGGTGGCCGGTGCCGCGATGGAGCGACCGGCTGCTCCCTGGAGCCGCGTCCTTCTGCAGAGCTGCCACTGCTGCCAAAACCACGGGCAGTGACACCCCCCACCCCGCCGGCTTCGTCACCGGGGACGTGGCGGGCCGCTCGGCCACGTGCCGCGTCCCTGAGCACCCCCGGCAGGAGGGGACCGGGGGTGGGATGTCACCGTGCTCACCTCACCCCCCTCCTCTGCTTTTGAAGCCTCCAGGCAGAACTTGGGGTTTGGTGGAGCATCGTGGGGGAATAAACCCGCCCGGGTGATGCTCTGAGCCAACGTGATCCTGACCCCCCCCTCTAAAACCTCCAGGAAACAGAGAAATTAATTTCTGGAGGCAAATCCCAGGCGAGATGCTGCAGGTCCTGAGCCAGGTGCTGTCTGGGACCAGGCTCAGGGGTGAAACTTGGTGGGGATGAAGCATTTTGGGGATGCTGGGGGGTGGCAACAGCCCCAGCCAGGAGACAACTGGGGCTGGGTGCACCCTCCCGACCCCGGCTGCCTCCCAAACACCCTGAGATCACAGAAATCCCATCGCCACCACGGAATTTTGGGCAATTCCTGGGAGTGTTTGATGGAGAGTCTCCCCCCGCCGCCCCCAGCTGCCCATCACCCCCCCAAACACCCCCCAAAGGCACAAAAAGCTGCAAAGCCATTCCCAGCCCCCAGCCCTGCCGCTGCCTTTCCTGCTGCGGTTTGGCTCAGCGGCCCCTCGGCCAAACCGGTGCCCAAAAGCATCATAAAGCCCCATTGCCGGGGGGGGGGAAGGGGTTTGGTGTCAATAAACCCCATCGAAGTGACAAAAAAACAGCAGCGAGGCCGACCGCAGCCATCTCCAGCTCGAGCAAAGCCTCCGGCCGCTGCAGAAAGGCGCAAGAGAGACGTTAGATATTGCAGGAGTTATCTCCACGCCTCTCGCGGGCCGATGCCAAGCTCCAGGGGCAATTCCCGGCGGCTCCTGCGCGGGAGTTTGGGCAAATCCAGCCCAAGAAGGAGCAAAACGTGTTTTCCTGGGAGAGCAGAAAATCCAGGGGATGAGGAAGCCCAGGGCTCCTCGGAGAGACGGGCAGGGGCATGGAAACCGCCCTTGCAACACGGAGCTGGAATGAAACCCCAATTTTTCAAGCGAGACCAGGGTGCAGGTTCCCTCCTCAAATTCCCTCCACTGTTTCCCCCCCAAATTCCCCCTTTCCTGCCCCCCAGACTCCCAAACCCCAAAGAAACCCCCAGGCTGCATCTGGAACCCTCGAGCCCTCCGGCACCACCCTGCACTAAACCCAGCTCAGAAGGGTCCCCGCGGTGGGGGACACGTGGCAAATTCACCATTTTCACCCAATTTCTGTCACTCACGGAGGCGGCCGAGGCTGGAAAGCCCCATGGTGGGGGGGGGATGACATGTGGGAGGCCCCCCCCCCCTCCCCCGTCCTGGCTGGGGCAGGGCCAGCTCCTGTGCTGCCTCCTCTGAGCGTCCCCGGGGCATGTGGCTGCCGATAACCCCGGGGGGCCTCGTCTGTCAGAGCCCCCCCAGCCCACCAGTTTGGGAGCAAAAGAGAGAAAATCTCCCCCGAGGGCGAGAAAATCTCCCCGGGAAAAGGATTTTGGCCAGCATGTCCTACGGGCTCCTGGGGACCCTCCTGCTGCTCCTGCCAGGTACGTTCCTGCCCCAGAAATACCCCGACCCAGGTGAGATTTGCTGATGTGGGTTCTTTTTGCCCCAAATCACTTTTAATGGAATATCTTGGAAAGCCTGAAGTGCACAAAATCCAACTCCAAGCTGCTCCCCTCGTGCAGGAGCTGCCTCAGCAGAGGGGAGATGGGTCCAGCAAAGACAAAGGCAGCTCTGGGTGCGTCCTGGAGAGACGGCGGAGCTGAGCTGTCACACCTCGCACGCCAGCAACTCTGTGTTCTGGTACAAGGAGAAGCCGGACGGTGGTTTGTACTGGATTTACCAGAGTCCAGAGTTCTCCTTTATGAAGGGAAAATACTTGGGGAGGAAGAAAACACGAGGGATTTTTTTCCCTCTCCATCAGCCCCGTGCAGAGGGAGCTCAAAGCTCTTTATTGCATCCGCCTTGGCAGGGCTGGGGGGGGGGGGGAACAGCCCCATCGCCCCGGGGGGGGGGTCGGCACGGAGACACTGGCGGGTTCAGGCACACAGGGACAAGCTCCGGGGTTAGGGGTGTCACCACGTGCAGCTGCAGGTCACAGCGTGGGCCTTGTGAAGACCAGGTCGGCGTACGCCAGCTGTCCCTGTGGGTGATGATGCCGTCAGAGCCCCCCCCGCACCCCCAATCCCCCCGTCTGGCTGCAGCGGGGCTGTGACCGTCCCCTGACACCTGCGGTCCCCAAGCAGAGGGACGAGGCGTGGGGGGGCACAGGGGGGGCTGCATGGCCTCACCTCATCCTCCGGTGACACAGGTGACAGTGGGGTGCCGGGCTGGTGGCCTGGAGGGGACAGAGCGGGGAGATGTGTCCCCAGTGTGGGGGGACAGAGGGGGATGGAGGGGATGGAGCAGGAGGAGGGATGATGGAGGGGGACGGGGAGGGATGGAGGGGGATCAGGGATGGAGGAATTGGGGACGGAGGGGGCAGAGGGAGAGGGACAGGACACTGGGGACAGCGGGGGACATGGTGGGCCGTCACCCCCCGCCCCTGCCATGCTCCTCACCCGTCAGTGTGCAGTGGCAGAGGCAGCAATGCTGACGCACAGGCTGAGCAGCAGCAGCACCACGGCCCCAGCCAGGTTCCGGATGATGGAGGTCATGCAGCTGCCTGGGGGAGAGGGGGTGGCTCGTCCCACCGTCCCCCCACAGACCCCCACCGGCCCCCAACATCCTCCCCCGTCCCCCCGCCCTGGGGCCAAGCCAGCCCCACTGCCTCAGTGTCCCCAGGGGTGACCCAGCTGGGGGGGGTGTCCCCGTACTCACCCGTGGCCCCGCGCAGCTCCACGCTCCTGCGGACGGGGGGCCCAGAGCTGTTGAATTGCACCTCACAGAGCCCCCCGGCCCCCCGGGCTGTGCCCACAGGGCTGAGGAGCAGCTCTGTGCTCCCCAGACCCAGCACCCCCCTGGCACCCCCCTGCCAGGAGACAGTGACGGGGCCGGCGGCGGCACCCACGGCACAGACCAGGCCGGGGGGGGCCTGGGGGTCCCCGTGGGGTGCCAGCACCCGCACCCAGCTCCCGGCCTTCCAGCTGTCTGCAGCAAGGAGAGGGGTGCAGTGGGGTGTGAGGGGGGCACGGACGTGGGGTGGAGGGGAGAGAGGGGGCTGGAGGGGCTGGAGGGGCTGGTGGGGGATGGAGGGGATGGAAGGGATGGAGAGGAAGGAGGGGGGATGGAGGGGCTGAAGGTGATGGAGGTGATGGAGGGGGATGGAGTGGGATGAGGGGTGATGGAAGGGGATGGAGGATGCTGTAGGGGGACAGGACAGAAGAGTGGGGGATGTGGGGGTAACATCCCCTCCTACCTCCCACCAGCAGCGTGGTGCCGTTGCCGAAATCGCAGTGCCGAGCTGAGCAGTGGGCACAGAGGTAGAGGCCGGAGTGTTGGGGCTGGGCGCTGGCGATGCTCAGGGTGACAGTGGGCCTCCTGTAGCTACAGGAGAACTCCCCCTTCGTCCCGCTCTGGCACTCCAGGAGCAGCTCAGGCCGATCCTTGCCACGCCGGTACCAGGCCAGGCTGTATTTGCTCTCCACGACCTCGCAGCTGATCTCCACCGGCTCCCCCGGCTTCACAGCCAGGACGGGCTGGGGCTGACGCAGCCTCAGCAGCGCTGCCGGGGCTGCAGGGACCATCCGGGGGCTCATTCCCCCTCCAGCCTCCTGCCCAGCCCCGCCGTAACCCCCCTGCCCCGCTCCCGGCAGCCAACTGCTCCGAAAAGCCCAGAAATCTCCCCAAAGCAAAGCCTGGTTGCCCTCCCCCAGCCCCTGGCTCCTGCCACCCACCCAGGCAAAGCCACAGCAGCCCCGCGGGGGCCAGCGAGCCCCCGGCTGCCATCGGTGGCCGGTGCCGCGATGGAGCGACCGGCTGCTCCCTGGAGCCGCGTCCTTCTGCAGAGCTGCCACTGCTGCCAAAACCACGGGCAGTGACACCCCCCACCCCGCCGGCTTCGTCACCGGGGACGTGGCGGCCGCTCGGCCACGTGCCGCGTCCCTGAGCACCCCCGGCAGGAGGGGACCGGGGGTGGGATGTCACCGTGCTCACCTCACCCCCCTCCTCTGCTTTTGAAGCCTCCAGGCAGAACTTGGGGTTTGGTGGAGCATCGTGGGGGAATAAACCCGCCCGGGTGATGCTCTGAGCCAACGTGATCCTGACCCCCCCCTCTAAAACCTCCAGGAAACAGAGAAATTAATTTCTGGAGGCAAATCCCAGGCGAGATGCTGCAGGTCCTGAGCCAGGTGCTGTCTGGGACCAGGCTCAGGGGTGAAACTTGGTGGGGATGAAGCATTTTGGGGATGCTGGGGGGTGGCAACAGCCCCAGCCAGGAGACAACTGGGGCTGGGTGCACCCTCCCGACCCCGGCTGCCTCCCAAACACCCTGAGATCACAGAAATCCCATCGCCACCACGGAATTTTGGGCAATTCCTGGGAGTGTTTGATGGAGAGTCTCCCCCCGCCGCCCCCAGCTGCCCATCACCCCCCCAAACACCCCCCAAAGGCACAAAAAGCTGCAAAGCCATTCCCAGCCCCCAGCCCTGCCGCTGCCTTTCCTGCTGCGGTTTGGCTCAGCGGCCCCTCGGCCAAACCGGTGCCCAAAAGCATCATAAAGCCCCATTGCCGGGGCGGGGGAAGGGGTTTGGTGTCAATAAACCCCATCGAAGTGACAAAAAAACAGCAGCGAGGCCGACCGCAGCCATCTCCAGCTCGAGCAAAGCCTCCGGCCGCTGCAGAAAGGCGGAAGAGAGACGTTAGATATTGCAGGAGTTATCTCCACGCCTCTCGCGGGCCGATGCCAAGCTCCGGGGGCAATTCCCGGCGGCTCCCGCGCGGGAGTTTGGGCAAATCCAGCCCAAGAAGGAGAAAAACGTGTTTTCCTGGGAGAGCAGAAAATCCAGGGGATGAGGAAGCCCAGGGCTCCTCGGAGAGACGGGCAGGGGCATGGAAACCGCCCTTGCAACACGGAGCTGGAATGAAACCCCAATTTTTCAAGCGAGACCAGGGTGCAGGTTCCCTCCTCAAATTCCCTCCACCGTTTCCCCCCCAAATTCCCCCTTTCCTGCCCCCCAGACTCCCAAACCCCAAAGAAACCCCCAGGCTGCATCTGGAACCCTCGAGCCCTCCAGCACCACCCTGCACTAAACCCAGCTCAGAAGGGTCCCCGCGGTGGGGGACACGTGGCAAATTCACCATTTTCACCCAATTTCTGTCACTCACGGAGGCGGCCGAGGCTGGAAAGCCCCATGGTGGGGGGGGGATGACATGTGGGAGGCCCCCCCCCCTCCCCCGTCCTGGCTGGGGCAGGGCCAGCTCCTGTGCTGCCTCCTCTGAGCGTCCCCGGGGCATGTGGCTGCCGATAACCCCGGGGGGCCTCATCCATCAGAGCCCCCCCAGCCCACCAGTTTGGGAGGAAAAGAGAGAAAATCTCCCCCGAGGGCGAGAAAATCTCCCCGGGAAAAGGATTTTGGCCAGCATGTCCTACGGGCTCCTGGGGACCCTCCTGCTGCTCCTGCCAGGTACGTTCCTGCCCCAGAAATACCCCGACCCAGGTGAGATTTGCTGATGTGGGTTCTTTTTGCCCCAAATCACTTTTAATGGAATATCTTGGAAAGCCTGAAGTGCACAAAATCCAACTCCAAGCTGCTCCCCTCGTGCAGGAGCTGCCTCAGCAGAGGGGAGATGGGTCCAGCAAAGACAAAGGCAGCTCTGGGTGCGTCCTGGAGAGACGGCGGAGCTGAGCTGTCACACCTCGCACGCCAGCAACTCTGTGTTCTGGTACAAGGAGAAGCCGGACGGTGGTTTGTACTGGATTTACCAGAGTCCAGAGTTCTCCTTTATGAAGGGAAAATACTTGGGGAGGAAGAATACACAGCGGATTTTTTCCCTCTCCATCAGCCCCGTGCAGAGGGAGGACTCCGGGGTTTATTACTGCAGCTCCTCCGACTTCTTCCCCCTGTTTGGGAACGGGACCAGGCTCATCATCACCAGTGAGTACCTGGTGGGTCACCCAGCGGCTGGGGCCATCGCCACGGAGGTTTGTGCCACCCCCCGACACCCACTTTCCCTCTTTAGATGCCACCGAGCCCGAGCTCTCCATCCTGGTGCCCGTCGATGCGGAGCAGCCCCCGGCCGACATCCCCCTGCTCTGCCACCTCCGCGACCTCCCCCGGGGCTGGGACACCGTGCGCTGGCAGCCCGGGGGGAAGGTGACACCGGTGACAGCGTCGGCTGTGGACGAGCACGGTGTCCTCAGCGCCTGGAGCATCACCTGGGTCCCGGCCGAGCACTGGGACGGGGCCGCGACGTGCACGGCCCTGGAGAGCGGCACGGGCAGGAATCTCAGCGTCACCATCGGTAAAGGACTCGGGGAGGGTATTTAACCCACCCCCATGGCACATCCCAGCCTCCATCCACCCCCTGCACCCCAACTCGTCCTCCTGTTCCTCATTTTGGCAATCCCTGCGCCCCAATTCAGCCTTATTAATCCCTTGCCCCCTCCTCATCTCCTCGCTGGGATCCCCCTGCCCCAAAAGGCTTTAAACCTGCACGTCCCCCCCCTTGCACAGCCCTGACCCCCCTGTTTCGAGGGATGCTCAGCCCTGACATCCTGTTTTGGGGGATGCTCAGCCCTGACCCCCCATTTTGGGGGATTCTCAGCCCTGACATCCCGTTCTGGGGGATTCTCGACTCCCCACGCTGCCCAAACCCACACTCTCCTCCCTCTATTAACTCTCTTTCCCCCCCCCCCCCCCAGGTCAATGCCCTTCCTGGCCGCTGGCACTGGGGCTGCCCTGCGTCTCCCTCCTTTTCCTGCTCCAGCTGATCCTCCTGCTCTGCAGACGGCGTCTGGCCAGAGGTGACCCCCCTCCCGGCACCCCCTTGGCAGCCCCTTCGCCCCAACTCTCTCCTCGCCTCCCCCAGCCACCCACACGCCCACCCCTGAGTCCCACCCGGGAGGTAAAACCACTTCCTCAACCCCCCGCCGCGACAGAAATTCATTTATTTATAGCGTCGTTAGCGCCGCTCTGGTCAAAACGCAGCAGCCTTGGATTTAAAAATTCCCTCTGGAGTTTCACCCGGGAGGGAAAAACCCACCGTCCCGCTGAGAAAATTCACTTTGGGCTGGTGCTGGTGGTGCAAACGCTGCTGCTGCATCCGCGGGCTCCTGCCTGGAGCGTCCCCCAAAGCGCTGGGTCACGGGAAGCCCCCAGGTGTTGGGTGTCCCCCCCCCCCCAACCCCCTCCTTGGGGCAGCTCCCCCCCTCTGAACCCCAGCCCTTTGCAGGGCAGGAGCTGCCCGGCTGCTTCAAAAAGCATCAAATTTGGCTGCAAGTCTGCGCTAACCACAAAATATTTCATTTCCCGCGTCAGGGGCAGCGCATTTGCTGTCACTGACACCCGTCCCCAGCGTCACCCGCCCGGGCTCACCCACCGCAGCTAAAAAAAGCTCAAAAGCGGTTTTTTTGTTTTTTTTTTTTTTTGCTCCACAGCTCAAGTGCAAAATGAGGTTTAATAACACCAATTTTCGCTTTTTCTTGCAGACGGATCCACACCAGCACGGCACTGAAATGCCCCGGCCCCGCTCTGCCAACCCCGCCGTCCACAAATGAGTTCAAAACCAAGAGAAAAGGGAAAATTATGAGGCTGTGTGGGATGGGAGGTGGGTGGGCACGGCCGCTTGTCGCTGCAGCTCGCAAACCTCCGCCGATAACTCGCAGATTTGCCCCGGGAATAGTTTGCAAAACCTGCAGGAACTTCGCAAAAGCCAGGAGGATTTTTTCGGCGTCATCTTTTCCCGCAGGATTTGAGCGCCAACCCCAGGAAAATTCCCTTCAGGTATTTTCTAGTGTCTTGGGGAGGGCTTGGAGCAGAATTTTATTCCTTTTTTCAGCTCGAAAGCGAATTTCACAGCTGCTCGTAGACGGGATCGCACACAAACCGCCCAGCAAAGCTTCTTTCAGTGGTTTAACCAGCTGGAAGCACACAAGCGCCGCGGAAAAAAAACACCAAACCGCTGGGAAGCCACTGAGGGCGGCAGCGAGGGGGGACAGGACCCGCCAGCGGTGCCACCGCCACCTCGTGCCACGGTGACACGGTCCCACCGGCCGGACCCTGCACGTTTGGGTGGTCGGAGCGTCTCCAGCAGCTCCACGATCTCATTTTGTCCCTTCCAGGGCAGCGGGGCTGGGTGGGAAATAATTTTTTTGCGTTTTTCCTGCTGGGTTTCTCTGCTTGGCTTGGAGGAGGAGGAGGAGAAGGAGGAGGAGGGAGACTGCAAGCACCAGGGGAAGGGAGGGGATGTTCGATAGCGGGGAGAGACGGTGTAAAAATAATAAAATTCCTTATTCCTGGGTAAGAAACCGAGCTCTCGGATTTCTGTCAGATTGTGCCTTGTGGGAGCCTGTAGAGTAGCCACCAAAAATTGCTGCTAAACAGGAAAAAAAGGCTCTTCTAAGGCAGGGAATTAAGCAAAGCCGTATTACAGCCTGATTTTGCTCACGGGGCAGTAAAATGCACCCAAGAGCAACCCCGCGACGCGCGAGGAGCAGCTCCTCTCCTTGCTCCAAGGTTTTCCCGGCTGCCCAGTGACCCCCCGGGTCACGCCGGGAGGCCGGGAGTTGTCGGTGGGTGCTTGGGTGCAACTAATACCCCCTCCACCCCGTTTCACTGCGGCCCGAGGGGTATTTCCGAGGCGAGGGGAAGGGATGGGGAGCACCCCCCCGTTGCTCAGAGCCCCTCGAACGCGCGCGGGGGTTCCCACAGCTGATCTGAGTCTGATTAAAGCAGGAAAAAATTAAAGCTGAGAGTTTGGAAAACAAATGTCTGGGAGCCTCATCCCGGGCTGGGCCACCCAGCGCCCATCTCCAGGCCCACGGCAGCGCCAGTCTCAGCCCGGAGCCGGCTGTGGGAGAGCGCGGGGGGATAAATCCTGCGGGTTCCATCCGCGCCGAGGCCCCGGGAGCCGCGCGGGGGGACGATGCGCAGAGGACGAGCGAGCTGCCACCCGGGTGCACCAGCTGGGAAACCCAGCAACAGGGGGTGTAAAGCAAAATAGTTTATTTTACTTTATTCACTTAGGATTTTTTTTTTAATGAATTACTGTTGAAAAGCACATTTTTTTCTTGATTTCCAAAGTGTCTGTAGCATCATATTCTTACTCCCCGCTCTCCGGCAGAGCCGCACGCCGCGGTTGGCAGCAGCCAGCCCAAGCCGCCGCTGGTTACAGGAGCACAGGGAAGGGCAAAAAATATTTATTGAGAGTAGAAAACCCCCTCGGAGAGCGAGAACAGCCCGTCCGGCCGAAAAACCCCTCGATTCCTCAACGGACTCTCGCAGGAAGGGCAGCTCGTCCCACCTACCTCTCGCCAGCACGCGGCACCCCGGGGAGCGCTGGAAACCCCGCGGCAGCCGGTGCCACGGCGGGATGGATTTTTTGGGTTTCCTTCATCCACCTCCTCATCTCCTGCAGCAAAAAAACACCAAACAATGTCTCCCCCAGCGACTTCCGCAGGAATCCTGCTCGGGCACGAGTCATTGTTAAGGGAAGGGTTTTATTTGCCAACTGTTTTTTTTTTTTTTTTTTAATTTCCCTTCAAGTTTTGCTTCCGCCTATTAAAGCTGGGAAATGACGCGACGCATCCGAGAGCCGGGGGCAGCGGTGACCTCATTCGTCCTCAGCGTCAAACCCGTGGTCGTGGTGCAACCCCCCCGCCAGGCTCCGCCGCCACGCCGGGATGCTCAGAGCATCCCTGGGATGCAGCACCCTCGGCGGCGCGAGGAGCAAGAGCCGAGCCATCCCCTTTCTGGAAAAGCCATTTGATTTATTTTTTTTTTTGGCTCACACGTTGAGTTTTCCCACGTGAAAGGCATCGCTCCCACGCTGCTCCGGACCTTTCACGGTTTGATTTCAGCACGTAAACTTTAATAATTAAAATAAAAGACATAAAAGTACAGAGATTGCGCGAAATAGGAGTTAGGTTTTGGGAAAGGAGTGCGGGGTGGGAGGTGGAAAAGACGTCAGTTTGGCTGCTTTTTGGGCGATGTTTTTGCTCCGTGAAAAGCGAGGAGGAGCAAACGCAAAAGGCAAAAAAACGGAACAAAAACTGAGCGTTTTTTTTTTCTGGCCAGCAATACAATTCGGAACGTGCACCCGCGTTTCCCCAGCGGCCCCCAGGCCCCCACGATTGTCCCTCAGGCCACCAAGATGCTGCGGGGTGGGGGGGTGGGGGGGGGGGCTCGGGCTGGACACCGGCGTGTTCACAGCCACGGAGGAGCAGCAGAGTTTGGTGCAAAGGCTTTGTCTGCCCCCCCTGCATCCCCTTCTGTTTTATCCAGCTCCCTTAGCAGCATCTCCACGCTGCAGGTACTATATTTTTTTTTTTTTCCAAGTTTTTTTCAAGTTTTACATCATCACGTCCAACCACGAGGAGCCGTTCTCAGCCCCGAGTCAGCAAATCCCTTTGAATTCAGACTCCAAACTCGCACGCCAAGAAGTTTGTCTGTCCAGCCCCATCCGTTCATCTAATAAAAGCCACCACCCCCCCCATAAACCTCCCGTGCCCCTTCCCTCCCCATCACATTAAACCCACAGTGTTTTAACTCTTTCACGGCTCCACATCTCCCCTCCCTACCCAAGCACCTCCCGGCTGAGCCGGCAGCTCCGATCCCGGTGGGATTCATCCCAACGAGGTCGGATTTCTGCTTGGGTTGAGATTTTGAGTTTCAACGTTATTTTTATGGGTCAAGGAGAGGGTTTGGAGGTATTTGCTTTCCTGCCTGCTCGGCATTTCTCTGCGCTTAACCCTTTGCCAAGCATCTCCCTACGGATGGGAAAAGCTCCTGGGAGGTTGAAAACTGGTTTTGGGATGCGCTTGGAAAGTTCTTCGGTTGGGTCCTCTCTTAGTTGAGAAAAAATCTGGGGAATCCTTGGCTTCAGATCAATAGAAATCCTTGACTTCAAATTGATAAGTATCCTGGGCTTAAAATTGATGGGAATCATTGTCTTAAAATCAATAGGTAACCTTGGCTTAAAATCAACAGAATTCTTGGCTTAAAATCAGTGGGAATCCTTGGCTTGGAATCAACAGAATTCTTGGCTTAAAATCCAGAGGAGGAATCCTTGGCTTGAAATCAACAGCACAAGGATGAGAACACTGACTGCGGCCGCTCTCCCCGGCTGGTTGCCCCGTGGATGCCCACACCCGTCCCACCGCAGCCGGTGGTTTTCCATCCCCGCCTGCAGGCCTGGGCCCCCCCTTAGTCTCAGCTCAGCACAGCTGTTTGTCATTAAACTCCCTCGCCCCGCTGAAAAATTCGCTTCCGTTTTCTCATCTGCGAGAGGAAACTCTGGAGCCCACATCCCGCGGGGGCAGCACCCACCGAGGCGGGGGGGGGGGGGGGGGGCGGGCGCAGCTCCCGGGTCCGTGGAGGGGGAGCATCGTCCTCCAGGGATTTTGCTGGAGAAAATGGAAATATGGGAGCTGGGAGAAAGATTTTTAAGATGGGGAGGACGTGCCTCGAGGGATGGCGGATAGAGCCAAGGCGGGAGCGGGGTCTGCGCCTCCTCCCGAGGTTCCACCACCCTCCCGGCTGGGAAGGGCTCTTTTTCCAGGTGAATCTTCTTAGTTGGGAATTTCTTCTCGTCGTAGCTCAAAACACGTCTCCTCTCTCCGTTTCTAAGTGCTTTTCCTCATTTTGCTGAGTTTGCTACCGCACCACACCCAAGACCCCCCAAAACACGCCATCCCCCCTCACGCCGGGAGAGGAAACCGTGTTGGGCGAACGTCTATTTTTTTTTTCCCCTCCAAAAATCTCATTTTTATCGCTGCATAAGCAATGAAGCGAACAGCGACGGCAGCAAACCCACAGTGGTGAGCAGCCCCCACCACACGCTGCTCCGGAACTGATTTTACACCAATTTGCTTACACTTAATTTACCTCCTGCTCTTTCTGTTCCCTTTTTGCTTCACAACCAACGGCAGCACCACATCACCTCCTCGGAGAAGGCCGCCTGCCCCGCTACCAGCTTCTCCCCACAAAGCAGAAGAGCTAGGCTTTCTTTTCCTCCCTATTTCTCTTCCAAGAAATGTTTTTCTATTTTGTTTTTATTTTTAGAGGGGAAAGGAAAATAAGCAGCTGGTATCAAGATGTACCAAGGCACCACACCCTGAGGACGCAGCAACGGGCGCGACAGTAAACACCCAATGCGGCTCCTAAACGGTCCCAATCGGGGTATTTCTACCCGCTATAAAATAAGATAAGCCCGCGACCGTTCGTGTTTCTTCTTACTGATGGAGAAACTGAGGCATGGGAAGGTGAAGCGAAGCCAAGAAAAAAAATCCCCCAAGATTTTAAGGGAAGTCGGGAACTGAATCTGGCTCCCAGTGGTCGTTTCTGCCTTTGCCTCTTAATTGCCGCCCTCTCTGCGAGAAGGATTTGCTATTAATAGCTCCTGTTCTACTCCGTTGCAACATAATCAAAACCACCCTCTATTTGTGAGCTCATCCAGCGGCGCTGACTCTCCCTGAGGAATAACTTCCCAAGATTTGCAACTCAGCCGTTGGAAAAGTCTTTGCAGAAGGAAAAAAAAATCTCCCACCGCCGGAGCAGCGTCGCGGGCGTCGCGCATCTCCCGGCCCGCACGGGGCGAGCGCCAACCCCGGGCGGCATCGCACCCCTCGGCAAATCGCAGGAAAACTTGTCTTTTCTCCGAGCGCAGGGGCTGCTCGGTCCAGCCCTCAGAAAAGTCATTTCCTGCCTCTGCTGGGACGTCTCAAAAAATTCCTGAGCAGAAGCGCTGAGCCGCACCAGCAGACAACACCGGGGTGTAGGATGACGAACTTTCTAATTGCGGCACTCTTGGTTCTTCATTTCTTACTGGGTAAATGTGTTTTTCTGGGTTTCAATTTTATTTATCTTGCTGCTTAAGTGTTGCAATTATTTCTACGCTTCTGGGATGCTGCGCGGCACCCGGGGTGGGGTCTTGGAGGCTGAAAGGTCTTGGGGTGTTTACTTGGAGGTGGGGGGTCAGTGGCAAAAAACCCACCAGAAATACAAGGGAAAACATGATGAAATTAATAAGTTATAGTAAAGTGTGTGCTTGGAGAATTTAGTCTGTGCTTGGAGAATTTAGTCTGTGCTTGGAGAGTTTAGTCTGTGCTTGGAGAATATAGTCTGTGCTTGGAGAATATAGTCTGTGCTTGGAGAGTTTAGTCTGTGCTTGGAGAATATAGTCTGTGCTTGGAGAATTTAGTCTGAGCTTGGAGAATATAATCTGTGCTTGGAGAATATAGTCTGTGCTTGGAGAGTTTAGTCTGTGCTTGGAGAATATAGTCTGTGCTTGGAGAGTTTAGTTTGTGCTTGGAGAATATAGTCTGTGCTTGGAGAATTTAGTCTGTGCTTCGAGAATTTAGTCTGAGCTTGGAGAATTTAGTCTGAGCTTGGAGAATATAGCCTGTGCTTGGAGAATTTAGCCTGTGCTCGGAGAATTTAGTCTGTGCTCAGAGAATTTAGCCTGTGCTTGGAGAATTTAGCCTGTGCTCAGAGAATTTAGTCTGTGCTTGGAGAATTTAGTCTGTGCTCAGAGAATTTAGCCTGTGCTCGGAGAATTTAGCCTGTGCTCGGAGAATTTAGCCTGTGCTTGCAGAACACAGCGTGTGCTCGGAGAATAAAGTCTAATAATTAATGTTTTCCACGTTGCATTCAAAATAATTCACAATATACAGCTGGGAGCTATTGAGACAGATATAGGCAAGGGGGGAAAAAAACCCCAAACCAAACAGGATTTCCTGAAGTATTAGGTGGGCGCTTTGGCGATGCAGAGAAACCAAAGTCAGGGCAATTGAGGGAGGAAAACCGCAGCAGCGGCTGCGCCCGGGAGGGACGAGCGGCTGCTCAAAGCGGGAACCTGAAGCTCAGTGGGGACGAGCACAGGCGCAGCGAGGGAAGGTGAGACAGCTGCTGGCTGCAGAGAGCCCTCCTCCTCCTCCTCCTCCTCCTCCTCCACCGCGCCGCAGGAACGAAGCCCAGTGCAAAACCATCACACGAGGGGTTAAATGTGGCTGCAGAGAGGGAATTTCCAGATGGAAGCTCTTTGTGGCCATCCAACCCCTCTATTATTCCCAGCACGGCTCCAGTGTAAATACAGAGGCCAACTTGGAATAACTTTCTCAGAAACCTCCGTGCGTGAGATAACGTGCCCCAGAGTTTACGCTGCCAGAGCCAAAAGGGCGGAGTGTTTTGGGAGGGCGAGCGTGGGAAGGCGCGGGGGTGCATGGGGGTACGTCACGCCACGCAGCTCCCCCCTTGGGTCCGAGTTTCCCCAAAAGCTGGGGATGGGGACAGGATGGGTCGAGGGGTTTTCCGCAGCGAGGCTCAGCGACGGACGAGGCTGCGCCGGGTCACGACCCGCAAAGCTCAGGCTCCTTCCCCAGGGCGTTGATGCTAGAGTAGAAATTTTTAGGCTGGGTCACTGTTTTCAGATCATTTCCTAATGAGGGGAGGGTTTGGATTTGGGTTTCTCTCTCTGAGCCCGCTGCCGGCACCGAGAAACTCGGGGCTACGTTAGGAAAGGGTGGGAAGTTTTAGAGAGGGGAACCCAGAACTACAGCTGGCCCCGGGCACAACTAATGGCATCGTTAGTTATTAATAGTAGAACTTGCAATATTAAGATGATAATTAATATTACGAGTATTAAAATATTAATATCATAATAGTCTTATATTGTTGTATGAGTGTTTTATTATGTCATTGTAGGGGCATCTGATCATATTATCGTATGTATTATAATATTAAATATTCCCAATTAGTCTGCTTTATAAGGCCCCCAAAAAACCAAAACACACTGAACCTTGAATTTAGAAAAGGGAAATGAGAGCCTCGATATGACTTTGCCAACATCATACAGTTCAGAAATCTATTTATAGTGACTCAACCCCAAGGAAATGTGAACCTCGTTTCTGACCCTTCAGCAATTTCACAGCAAAAGGCACACGAGGACCAAAGCAGCCGGGTCGGTGGCTGAGGAGCGGCTCAAAACGCACGGAGCAGAGCTGAGATGCACCCCAAAATAAATCTGGGGTACGGGGTGCAGCGGGAGGGCTGCAAGCCCATTACTGCACCTCCCTCTCCCGGCACATCTGCACCCAAAATAAAGGGACAAAACCCACCTGGGACGAGCTCTGGTCTGCAACATGATACGTTTTGTTGCGGAGTCTCTGATTTAATCACGGGCCAGATTACGAATCCATTACTCCCACCAGGGAACAGCTTTTGCACAAAGCGCCAATAAATCAGTGAAACCATCCGTGTGAAACCGAATCCAACCAGCTTGATGCGAGTCTCCGCTTACGGTGCCAGATGATGAACTGTCCGTTTTTTGTTTCTTTTTAGGGAATGCTGAGATAGAAGAAGAGGAGGAGGAGATAACAGAGTTTTTATACGACTACGCATCTCATTTCAGTGAGAAACTCTTGTTGGTTTTGGTTTTTTGATCATTTTATGCAAGCTGCAGGAGTAAGCTGGAATGATCGGGGTTGGAAAGGATGCTGGGAGGTCTCCATCCAGCCTCCTCCAGGCAGGGAGATGAGGCTTCGCCCACATAAACCAACGCAAAGGCGCCGAGAAGCCACTGAATCGAGTCCCCTCCAATTACAAACAACCCCCACGGGACACTGAGCCCATCCCACCACCCTCTGTTGCCACCGGCACAGACTCAGCGCCCTCGACCTTTAATTTAAGTCAAAAGCTCGAGGCTGCCGCGCGCAGCAGAAGGAAACTAAAGGGCTGCCGTGGCCCCGGGTCCTCACGGCGCCGGAGCTTTACAGAAATACCCGTAGGAAAACGGATCTGAGCTCCGGGGAGATGCTGCTGCGATGAAATAAGAGGTTTGCTAATTCGTGGCTGGGTGGGAATTCGAGTGGCTGGTTACAGCCACCGCGGGTGCTCAGGCAGGACACGCAGGCAAAGCAGCAGCAGTTTATTTATCCGAGTTACTCAGATTAATTTGAATTACCTTGATTATTCAGAGGGGAAAAGACGTGCAGTAATAACGTCATGATAGAAGGGTGGGACTCATCTCACCTAACACTGGGTGAGGTGCACAGAGCACCCCCCGACCCTGTTAGCGCCAGTGGAGAGCAGCTGGTACCCAGTATGTCCACCGACTTTAAAAGGAGCCTCTGGAGACCCCCTCAGATGAAAACATTTATATCTGAACCTCGGGCACCTCCAATGATACAAATGTGAATAACCTGTAGGAAATACATGCCCTGACCGCTATAACGTAAGTGATGCTTGGACAAGGGTGGTATAAACCATAAAACATTAAAAGTAGAATTTTTCTGGAGCTGTTCTCCCCCCAGTTACCGATCTGAAATCACATCTCACTGAGCTAAAAAGGTTACTGAGATGCCCTAAGAGCGGAGATAACCCCTGTAGCTGCTCCGGGGCAGAGATTTGCCACAATTTCTGCACCCTCCGGGTGCCACCGCTGCTCACAGGCAAACTCAGCCCCCAAAATCCAGTTTCCAGCCCCCAGAATTGATGCTCGGTGTTGTTATAACGGCTTGAGCGGGTAAGACGCCTCCCTGGTTACACTAAATATTAACACAGGCTCATCAGGACAATCCTTTCGTTCCAGGCGACTACTTATACGCAACAGTAGAATATTACTCTGAGAACACCACGTTAATACCCACCGTGTATTTCTATGAGGTGAGTTGGACTTTCTCTTCGTATTTCTGAAAAATTTCCTTGTCGAAAGCGCTGTCCCAGGAAGAAATAAAGGGATTTAAAATGTTGGTTTTGAGTAACTGAACAAATCAAACGCGTTTGGGCATGCGATAGCTGTGGTTAGTTGGCCATGGGTTTATTTTTTGCCAGTTTGCACAGGAGCAGCTCAGAGAAGGAGAAATTCCCAGTTTTCCTAATTAAATAATATCAAACCTGTCCCAATGAGGGATCCCTCAGGATACAAGTTAATCTGGTGTTGTGATATCGTAGCTTATTCCTTCTCCTATAAATCCACCCGAGCACCGTCAGGGCTTTGGGGAAGGGATTTGCAGAAGAGGAAGCCCCCGCCCCGGTGTCAGCGATGGACACGGGTATCAGCTGCGGATACGGGCAGTGACGGGGTTTCTCCCCCAAGGAGCGATCACCAGGGATAGGTGGGAAGGCAGAGGAGCTCGTCAGGGCACGAACTCTGCCTCTGGGTTTTAGCACAATTTCAAAAAAAGCGATTTTTGACTGATTTCTTTCCATCGGCTTGCCAGGAGTTTCAGGAGTCGGTGGGATCGTCCCTGCGGTGCCACCTCCCCCTCGTCATCCTCCTCAGCCTCCTGGGGCTCCTGCTATGACTCCCCAGCCCCTCCTCAGAAGGTACTAAAGCCCGGTAGGATTTAAGCACTCACTAAAAACCTGTCTTTAAGCCACCAAAACTCAATTCTTTCAATTCAGCGCTTTGCAGCAACTTTTCAAAAGAATTAAAAAATAATTAAACCTTCCCGGCATCCAGCTGCAATGCTAGCGACAACCAAAGAAGCTTTAATTGCTACTAACGACCTGGAAAAGGCGTTTTAGGGTATTTTTCTGGAGTTTCAGCGGCGTGAACACCCCTTTGGTATCCCCTGGGCCAAAGTGGGTCTCAGCCCCAGGCACATCCACTGCTCAACCACCCAAATCCCCTTTTTTCCGGAGCCCGAAGCTCACTGACATCCCAGGTGCACACAAAATCCCCGTCCCGCCGCGAGCACCCTTGAAACACAATAGTAGGACGCGGCAACCACTTCCTCACCTTTTCCCCTCGTTTCAGACACGATGGCTTTGACGAAGAAAAGAACATCGTCACCGCGTTGGAAATTACATCCTCTGAACGAAGCGGCCGCCTCTGTTTTTAGTACAGTTGTGACTTTATGTACGAAGTTTTCAACAGATGGATCGTGCCGTCCCGAGCCATAAAAGCTGTGCAAACACTGAAGAGCTTTGTAATGACTAGATTCTTTCCTATTTCCTATTATTCTGTTGTAAATATGAACTCCTGCCAATAAAATTACTAACAATCAGCGTTCAGTCTCCAGCGTGAAGCCACCAACACCCTTCAGGAAAGCACGAGGAACACCCCAGCCCCATCCAGCCCCGAGCTGGGCTCCTCCTGCCCCAATTCCCACCCCATTTCTCCAGGAAATCCTCAGCACCTTGGGGACCACCACGTCCCATCTTCCCAAGCCACCACGTTAAATTCGGGGACAAACCTTCCACACCAGCAACTAGCAGAACAGGAATAACAAACGCAAGAAACTTGTAAAGTGCTTGTCCCATCAAAAGGACCATCTAAACCCATAAAACACAAGCTAGGAGCTACCTAGGCAGAAGTCCCCCACTTAGGTCTTTCCAGAATTGCTCTTAATACTATTTATTTTCTAGAAACACCAGCAGCATCGGTGGTGCAATAAGTTGGACAAAAAAAAAAAAAAGCCCCTCCAACCAGCATAGCCCTCATCAGCTCCCCATAGAGAACAAACTGTGCCAGAAATGAGGTTTTTTGGTTGAGAAATCGGAGTTTGTAAGGCTCCTCTTGGCCCAGCTGGGGGAAAAAAAAGCAATCCCACACTCTGCGTGTCTACGCTGCTTTTCCTGGGAAGAGTTCTGGGGAAGGAGGGGCAGCAAACCTGATCCAGCTGCACCCGACGTGGTCTTGGAGCTCCTGCAAGTCAACAGAGGTTGAGTCAACCCAGCGGGCAGAGCTCACGGTGGCCACATCCGCACGGCCCCGGGTTTGCAGAACTCCAAACTCGCTCGAGCACACCTTCAAAACCCCAGGGAGAAACTCCTCGGTCTGCCGGAGCAGGTACAGCCCCAACCCATCCACCTCCTCTACAGCCACGGAGCAGCGGTGCCACGGGCGGTGCCGTCGCCGGCCAGTCCTGCCGCCTCGCGGGGTTAGCCGGGCTCCCAACCTTGAAAAAGTAGAAGTATTTTATTTTCTAGGGCAGCCAGGAGGCTCTGAAACAGGGCCAGGAGCTGCTGAAGGGAGCGAGACCTGAATGTGCTGCCAGCCAGTGCCACCTCCTGGCTCCTCGCTGCTATAAAAGTTGATAAAAAATGCTGAGCTTTGCCTAGGAGAGCTCTGGAAAATGATGTCTGAACACACAGCGTTGAGATTTTCAACCCTGCAATGAAGAAAAAAAAAATTAAGGGAAAATAAAATATGTGCATGTTAAGTTTATTCATTAAAAAAAAATATTACTAAATAATTAGTGGCATCACTACTCAGCAGCTGTTCCTGACACCGAGGGACGGAAAACCACAAACCCTTTCCAAAAGCACGAGGCCAACCCAACCACACAGAGAAGTTATTAAATAGATGAAGACATATAGAATAACCCCAATTTATTGTAAAAACCCGGTTTAGTTTTATAGCTCACTTCCAGATCAGAACAAAGGGCCAAAAACTACACTCAAGTGTTTAGGATAAGGTATGTCCTGACCTAATGACAACTAACGATGTGTAGCTGGAAATGACCTCACCGCTTTCCCAAAGCTGATATTATTCACCAAAATCTCTTTATATTCTTTTTTTTCTTGCAACACTAAATGCACCTTCCCACAAACATCGGGCCCTGCATCCTCGGCCACCCCCAACGTCCCGGGTCCAACCCGCGGAGCTCTGAGTGGGGGAAAAACCCGGGTTTTCTGTTGCAGGACCTGCAGTCTTGCATTTGATACTGAGAGTGAGCAACCGCACTTGTAACTGTGAAAATAATAAGCGTTTAAGGTGTTATTTTCATTTTTTCTGTAGAAAAGCACGCCTGCGTTTCTAATAGGAAAGCCGAGGTCTCACCCAGGGTCATTTCCAGCCGTAAACCCGGGAGCTTTTCCTCTGTCGGCCGGGGCTGAAGCCATCCTCCCGCGCCGCGTCCGGATACTTTCCCGAATTGCTTTCCCAGATTTTACCCCTTTTTTCAGCGCTGGTGCGACGCTCCTCGGCTCTGCCAGCGGCCGCCCAGCTCTCCCGGCAAACCTCCCCGGGATAAGCTGCTTTAACACAAAGCCGATTTCCCTCCGGTTTTGAAAACCTCTCCCAGTTGTCTTCGGGTGAGAAGCAAGCGGAAGGTCTCTCAAGGTCTCTGGTGGTTTTCTAGCAGCACCTTATCGAACGCTTCGAGAAAGAAATTGTGCTGCACCTGGTCTCAGCACGACGCCCAGGATCCAGATGCAAATCCTGGGGGAGCTGCGGCCCACGGGGGCTTCGTGGGAGCGCGGGGAAGCGCCGGAGCAGGCGCTGATGCAGCTCTGCTCGCCCTCTGCTCAGGTAAACCGCATTTTGGACGCATTTAACACGATTCAGCCTCAGAAAGGGCATCCAGCCCCCGTGACTTCACAGATGCAAAAAAAAATAAAAGGGGCTGAGGCGGCTTCAGGGCTTGTTTCTCACGGCAGGTGTTGGCGGTTCTGCTTTTTGCAAAGCACTGGTGGAGGAGCAGCCCCGGGGGGGTCACAGCGACCCGGTTTCACCCCCAAACCCACCGGTGACGCACAGGAAAACGCAGACGACTGCGGCAGAGCAGCTGGAAGCCGCCCGGCGCGGGGCCAGCGAGGAGGGAACCGGCCCTGGGGTTTGCAAAGCCCCGTTTCAGAGACCTGTTAAGATGAATTTGGGCAGATTTGTACAATTAGTGATGAGGGCTGGGACTGGTCTCCTGCATTTATTATTCCGAAGTTATTGTCTTCACTCAGGGTCCCGGTATCGAGACCAACCTTACGTCAGATCTTACAGCCCCAACACGAGCGGCGGCACCGAGTGCACGAACCATTTCCACCAGCATCACACCTGGATCTGAAACAAAAAAAAGGGGTGTAATTCTCCTTTTATTCCTTAACTCTGTCATTTTTCTTCCATTTACTTCACGGATCAGCAAACGGGCACCGGACGAGGGGCGAGCCCAGCGGCTGCGCGGGGAGGCCGCTGCCTCGCTGCATCGTCAGACCAAACACACTAATTTTTTCTGGCTGATCAACGTTACAGATACTTTGCAGGTTCAGCTTTTACCCTAAAATGCTTTTTTTCTGCTGCTGTCCAAAAGCAGACACCAAATTCAAAATTAAATCCATCCTGATGCAGGCAATGGCAATAGCAGGGGATCGCAGATTCGGTTTAAATCCCACAATATAGGTGAATCTGCCTCAATTCCCCCAACAAACTTTTATTTCCAAATGTCTATTTTTAAGCGTTTCAGTATCAGTGATCACCAATAAATTCCAATTTTGGACAAAGCGATGCTCAGCGTTCCCGGGGGTTCTCCCCTTCTGCAAAACTTTCCTATACCAGCGGGTGACTTTGTATTCACGACCCCCTAAAATAAAATCCCTTCCAGCCCAAATATGGCCCCCGATTGGCGAGATTCAGGCTTTCTGACCCCATTTTTAACCCCTTCTCAAATAACCAGAGAAACAGACTGGCTGAACTCTCACTGTTTGAGCCTGAAACAGGAAATATTTTCTCCGCTCAGTTTACACAAAGCAGAATAGACCAGTAGATTCCCATGTTGGGGTTTTTTTTTGTTTGTTTGTTGCCAAAATGTCTCCGGCTATTTGTGTCTCCAAGTTAAAAGAATCCACATATAAATATTTGGAATTAACTTGTCTAGGAGGGACTAACACTTCCAGTCTGGCAAAGCCCTCCTGTCTGTGCTCAGCACTAAGGATGCGAGTGGCTTACGGGCACGATTCCGCAGCCGCTGAGTTCTGTATTTCCTGTATTTTAAATATAGAAATATTTTTTAAATAGCAAAAAAGTTTTCCGTGCTTCCAGATGTATACAAACCGATATATCCACCCAGAGGTGCCTGGAAATTGGAGAATTATGGTACCGCGGAGCTGTTTGCTCCCGCATCCGCCTTCCCCTAGATATCTTGTGTTGGCAAAGCCGCCCTCATTAATATTAACAAAAATTAATGCAAATTAACAGCAACAACAGCAGCTTCTCGGTCATGGGGGGCTGCGGGAAGCCCACACTGAGGTTTGGCCAGACCCAACGGGTTTCGCTTTGGCGTCGCATCGTCCCCCGCGCGTTTCCCTAGTCGAGGGGTTTCCACATCCTTTATTTGTGGTTGGTTTTTGGGTTTTTTGGGTTTTTTTTTCAATTTTAACCACAAGCAGCCGTCGGTGGGGAGCCGCTACCGGGGCACGGCAGCTCCAAGTTGACCACAGACAAGTTTTAACGGGAGAATCCCGCAGCTGGGAAGCGCCTTCCCCCCCCCTCCCCCCACCTCAGAGCCCCCAGGAGCGGGTGCGACCCCACGCGTGCGCAACGGGGCACGCATCCCGGCCCCCCTCCCCGCACCATCACCCGGGTGATGCAACCGCCCCCCTCCCCGCAAAATCCCACGTGTAATAATAACTCGGCTGCGGAGCCCCGCGCAAGGAGACAGAGGGGAAACTGGATGCAAACTCCCGCCATGCAACTGGGCGCGCAACAACCCATGGCGCAACTCCGCCCGCAGCGCTCCTCCACGCAACCGGACGCGCAAAACCTCGCGTACAAACATCCCCACCCCCCCCACGCAAACCCCCACTCGCAAAACGCCGCCTGCAGCCTCACCCCCGCGCAAGCGGTCGCGCAAAACCCCCGCGAGCAGCCCCATCCCCGCGCAACGGGGCGTGCAAACCGCCCCCCCTCCGCGCAACCTCCCCTCCGTGTAACCGGACACGCAACCTCCCACCCGCAGCCCCCGCCCCGCGCGAGCGCAAAGCGTGCAGCATTCCACCTCCCCCCGCCGTGGAACCGGTCCCTGCTGCGCCCAGGCCGCGCAAACCCCCACGCGCGACCTCCCCGCCGCCACGTGCAAAGGGCGCGCCCAGTGGGTGGCGGGAACGGCGCGCGGGGGCGCGCGCGCGCGCCAAGGCAAAACCCCGCCCCCTCTCCTCGCGCTCTTTTTTTTTTTTTTAAACACCCCCCCCCCGCCTTTAAAAGGTCGCGCCGCCGGACGGGCAGCGCGGTCAGCCAATGGCGTGGCGCCCCCCTCGGTGTGGCGAGGCCAATGAGAGGGGCGGTGGCGCGGAGGAAGCCCCGCCCCGGGGCGGGGGCGTGGCGGCGGGAGGGGGCGCCATGCGCCATGTCATGGAGGCTCAGTGTGCGAGCGGCCATTGACGGGGTCGGAGCTGCGGGCGGAGCGGGGCGGCGGCGGCGGCTGCCCGCGGCGTTCCCCTCCCCACTCCCGCTTCCCTCCCGGCGGCGGCGGCGGCCGCCGCAGCAGCAGCAGCGACCCCGCGGCCCTTCCCCCGCCGCGCCCGCTCACCCTCCCTCGCCACTGCGGAGCTGCGGGAGGGGGGGGGCGATGGAGATGAAGAAGCGCATCAACCTGGAGTTGAGGAACCGGGCCCCCGAGAAGGTGAGGGGCGGCGGGGCCGCGCTCCCGCCCTCGCCCGGGCGACCGCCGCCGCCCTCAGGGCGCGCGGGCCCGGCCCGGCGGCGCCGCCGTATCTGGGTCAGCCGTGGCGCAGGAGCCCCGCGGGGGGCGGGCGGCGCTTCCGGGCGCCGGCCCCGGGGCGGTGGGCGGCGGGGACCCGCGCCCCCTCCTCCCCTCCCTCCGGCCTCTCCTTCGCCGCCAACTTCGGGTCGCCCCTCGCCCCCCGAAGTTGCCCGAGGGGGCTGCGGGCGGGCCCCCAACTTGCTCCCGTCGCTAATCCCCTCCCGCCTCGCCGCCGGCCGCCTCCAACTTGCGAGCGCGGCTGTAGTAAACAGGTCACGGGGGCGCCGAGTCCGGCCTCAACCCTTCCCTCATCCTTATTTATTTTTTTTTTTTTAAATTAATTTTGTTTTCCGTCCCCCCCTCCCACCCCCCCGCCGTGCGCTGCGTGGCGCGGCCGGCTCGGTCCCGCTCCTTCCTGCCGCACGCTGGGGAGCGCTGGGGTGGTGGTGGAGGCGGGGGGGGGGGGGGTGTGAGGGGGTGTGATCCCACCCCACCCGCTCACGCGTGGCCCCCCGCACCTCCACGCCGCCAACTTCCCTTTTATTCGGAAAGATGCGCAAAAAAAAAAAAAAAAAAGCTGAAAATTTGGGAGCTCACGTGCGCTGCGAGGCTGCGCGCTGCCCCTTACAGAATGCCAACCCCCCCCCCCCCCCCCCCCCGCCAAAGCCTGGGGCCACGCCGCGTGGGACAGTGTGTGTGTGTGTGTGTGTCCCCCCCCGTGTCACCCCCACGCGTGGCTCTGGCCGATGGTTTCGCATCGAGGTCAGGAAAAAAACCCGCGGCCGGTGCCTCTCGCTCGCCCCAGGAGTAAAGTCCAGCGAGGTCGGTATCGGCGCGAGGCTGACCCGACTCACGGGGGATTTGGGGGAAAAGTGCCTAAAACTGTTGATTTAACCAAACCGCTCGTGTTTCAGTAAGTTTGTCGGTGGCGGGTACCTGGAAGGGCCTCGGCGTGCCTTTAGCGTGCGTCTGTCTTGGGCAAAGCCGTGCAGGCCGCCCTCTCCCCTGGCAGCTTTCTTTCAAACTTTGTGCTGGTTTGGAATAATGGGTTTTTTTGATGGAAAAAAAATAAAAACAATAGTTAGACTTTACTTGAGCCTGCCAGAAACTCGGCGCTTTCTGCACCAGTCTTAAAATGTTGTTATTTAAAAGTGTTCGGGGAAAGGAAGAGTCACCTTGTTAATGTCCTTTCTAATGAGTGGTGTGTTCCACCGTAGATAAAATAATTTAAAATTAATTGGCTGCTCCTCGTTACCGCTTCTCAAAGTACGCGGGCTGTATCGATTATCTAGTTGTTTTAGCGGCTTTGGCACGAGGAAATTATTTAATTGGGCTTAATTAACCTGCAGAACTCACTGGTAAAATAATCTAGAGCCAGAAGGTTTGGGGTTCTGAAAGGAGTCGGATGCTTTTATAGGTTTGAATGTGCACGATTAAATTATTAGACTTTCGAAACAAGTTAGCGGTTTGTGTGCCAGGGCAGCGCGTAGCCCGGGCTGCAGTGCCGCTGTAGGAAGCTATAAAAGTGTCTATCGATAAAGTTTGGGGTTAGATGGCAGTTTTTGCAGAATTTGAAGCATGCTTAGAGGATGGGAAACTGTTGCGTGGGTTTTTTTTTTTTGTTTAAATAGGCGGGTGTCAGTGATTTCGGACCGCAAGTCTAGTCTAAATTTAAACCGGCCCCCAAACCGACAGATGTTTAACAGTCCCCAAGTGGTGGTTTAGATGAAATGGTGGGTTTTTTGGTGCTCGTTAACCTGACAAGTGGCTTGCTGTCCTCTTCGAAGGTGACGGAGTTGGTGCTCGATAACTGCCGATCCAGCAACGGTGAAATCGAAGGTCTCAATGACTCATTTAAAGAGCTGGAGTTCCTTAGCATGGCCAATGTAGAGCTGACATCGCTGGCCAAGCTCCCCACGTTGAGTAAGCTCCGAAAGGTACGTGTGGCTCGCGTCTGCCGGGGCTCGGAGGGCTCCAAGTCGTGGGTGACAACCCGTGGTCGGGCCGCTCGCGCTTGAACTTGCGTGGCAGCGACGGTGGCCGCTCTGCGAAACGATGCCACTTCCGATCTACTGGGTTGGGTGTTCTTTTTTTTTAAGATCTGAAATTATTTTGAGTCTCTCCAGTTAATTATGGCTGAATTGGGCTTGGGCAACGCCTCTTAGGACTGTGAATGCTGGTTTGTTAAAAACCTGAAGGTTGGCGGTGGCTTGCTGCGTGCTGATAAGAGGCCGTTGGATCGCCCAGCCCAGGAAGTGCCGTTGCACGCTGCTGGCAGAATAAATTTTTTTTTCATGTTTGCAGTGAACCCCAGTATTATTTATTCTACTAACTTAAAATTTAGGTATCCCAACCCAGGAGTTTTGAAGTTTATAATTCTCAAACTTCAAGGAACTTTCTGACAGCCCAAGCTTGTTAACTTGTGCGACTCTTCAAAAGCGTTCAGCTTTGTCATTAAACTCTTAAAGGAAGAAGGATTCTGAACCCAAGGGTAAGAAGCCAACCGTTTAAGTAATTAATTTTTTCTCTGTATAATAGTTGGAGCTGAGCGACAACATCATTTCAGGAGGCCTGGAGGTCCTTGCAGAAAGATGTCCAAATCTCACATATCTAAATCTAAGTGGCAACAAAATCAAAGATCTTGGCACTGTGGAAGCTCTTGTAAGTACGAAGTGAGAGGGGCTAATTGAAAATTTAAATCTCATAAATAGTACTTTTTATGAAGAATAAACTATGTATTTTTTGCAGTGGAATGGGACAAACGTGGCTGTAAGGGCTGTGTACGAGCAGTTTTTTTGAGTGCGGTATAGAAACAGCAAAGAGGGGCTTTAAACTAGAGCGGTGTGAGGTACCGCGTGGTCTGGCCTAGCTGCTTTATCTCCCTTTCAGCTGAAAGGCATGCGAAATGGAATTTCTTTCCTTACCTGTCATATGTTCTATATATTTATTTTTTTTCCTTGCCAGCTCAGGTGAGATGGATGCTGCGGTGTCTGAGCTCTGTCAGTGTTCCACTCGGTCCTGACTTGATTAACTCGACGCGGCGGCTGTTAGAGACGGGACTTGTAAATGTGCCGCTGTGGTCGTAGTGGGATGTACTGAACGAGAGGTTTTTGAGCTTCTCTTTTGTCTTTGAAAGAAAAGTAGCCCAGTTCCGTCTTGCTAATCCTCTTGTGTTCATTTGGTTCGGTGTAGGTTGTCTAACAAGCCCCTGCCTTAAGCTTTCATTAAACTGAAGTGGGGGGGGGTAGGAGATGGTCAGTTAGGAGCGAACCTGGAAAGCACCACTGGTAGGTCATTTAATTGCAGGAGGAAGCTGCCAGCGCCTGTCCCTGCCGGATCTGCTCACCCATTTTTCTGGATGATTATTATTTTTTTATAGGCCTTTGATATAGACTGCATGTTTTTAAAACTGTGCGTAAAGATTCTTCATCTGCTTTAAGGGCGCTTTAACGCAGTGGTCAGCAGACCAAGTAAAGCGGTTAGTGCTCTCTAGAAACACTTTTATTTAGACCTCAGATACTTGCCAAGCCATGGGGGTGGCTCGTTCCGCACGTGCGTAAAGTCTGAACGGTGAGAAAAATCACCGTCGGCTGCCTAGTTAGTGCAGTTATAAATCCTACCAAGTGCCTCTTGCTTCCCTGTAATTAAATCAGTCAAACTGTTTACTGAAAGGCTGCTGGAGTTGTTAAGTTTTTGCCCACGATTGCCTGAGCAAAAATAGGCCACGCAAACAAAACCCAGACCCAAATCCTGCGCGCGGTGCTCTGGCGCTTCGGGGACGTGTGGGGCGCGCTGTGGGGCCGGTCTGTGGGGGCTGCCCACGGCTCCTTGGGCTGAGGCTTGTGTGAACGGGGAGCAAAATATGGGTAGAAAAGGAGGGATGGGGCCAAAAGAAACTCTGTAGCTGTATTTGGGCTGTGACCACGCTGTAACTTGAAGTACCATGTCAAGAAATGGGGGGGGAAAAAAAAAACCCTTTTCGTTTATTTTCAGCAAAATCTCAAAAACTTGAAGAGCCTTGACCTGTTCAACTGTGAGATTACAAACCTCGAGGATTACAGAGACAGCATTTTTGAGCTGCTTCAGCAAATCACATACCTAGATGGATTCGATCAGGAAGATAACGAGGCACCGGACTCGGAAGATGATGATGATGAGGGTAACTTCTCGAAATAAACTGTGGATAGAAATAGCGTGCTGTAATAAAGATGTAAACGTAGCGTGGGGTCTAGTGACTTCTCGAACGCACCGGCGCGGTTCTGTGCTCTTGTTTTTGAAGCGCAGACTCGTAGAGCTCGTTTGGCTTTAACGCGCTGTGATACAGAAGGAAAACTCCTGTCGAAGGTTTTGAGTGTTCCTGCAGAAGCCTGCAGAGCTTAAGGAAATTTGACTAAAAATACTGTTACAAAGAGAAATATTTTCAGAATAAGTTGTTGGCCGTAGTAAAGCACTTTGGCACTGCTGAATTATAGAAAGCGAGGGGACAAACGCATTCTTTTCTGTGAAAAAGTATAATTTTACTGTTTTTTTTGTAACGGCTTCAGTCTGATGCGCAAATATAACGCCTTTTTTTGTTCAAAAAATACCTAAATTCCATTTGATCTGACCCGGGTTGCAGTCGTTAATGAGGCTGTTCCCACATCTTTTTCATGGTTGTTACCCGATGGAAAACGAAACCCGTAGGTACCAGTCTGTCGGTGCGTGGCTACAAACCGCAGCGATGCGACTGCAGGAGCGTGAGCGCTCTTCTTTAAACGGCCTCGCCTTAGCGGATGACTGACACAGTCAAAGCTGTTAAGAAAAACCATCCAAAACGTGTTTTGAGCGCTGGTGGAAATACGACGGGCTGTTGTTGCGATGCGGCGTCTTACACGTGTGCGCTGTGAATCTCCCCGCAAATAACCAGCGAGGTTTGGGCTGTGTCTGGTTGATGGAGGTTTTTTGGTGGGTTTTTTTGTGCTCTCAGTTATTAGGTGGGAGCTGACGCTGCTGTGAGCGGGGTCGGGGCTGCAGAGTTTGGAAGCTTGTGTTTAAAAACTCAGTGAAAGCCAAGCAGTTGATACTCGGAATGTGAAAATAAACCCAATAACCTATTAATCTATTTGAAATATTAACTTGAAAATGATTTTAAGTGTTAAATCACCTTGTCATTTCTTGTGATTTGCTGAACTGAAACTGTGAAAGCGATTATATGCTCCAGACGTAGAAATGAAATGAGAGATCATCTCTTTGGAACTGTGGGTGTTTCACTAGTAAGTGATTAAATAACAGATACATGTAATCTGTTAAGCTGGTTTTGTCTTTAAATATTTTAGGGTTTGATTCTATAGAGAAGCTTCTCTTCCCCTTCCACTGACTAAATTTTCAGCTCCCTTGCAGGAGTTTGCATACGGAGCTGCTTCAGGCGTTGAGAATTTTGCCTGAAGCTTGTGATGTAAAAACATCGGTAGCCTTTCTTCAGGGAAAAAAAAATTTATAAAGATTAACTTCATTAAAATCATGCTTGTTTCCCACGTGTTGCCTGCATTTAAAAAATTTTAAAAAACCCTGAAACCCTGCTGGAAAAAAATGTTAGAGCTAGCTTGACTTGGTGTATACAAACTTGCATAAAGAGGAGTTAATGAGACTTAAAGTTTAACATGTTTTTATAAGTGTATCCTTCGTTTCAGAAGGAGATGAAGATGATGATGATGAAGAGGAGGATGAAGCTGGTCCTCCAGGAGAATATGAAGAGGAAGATGATGAAGATGATGGAGGTTCAGATTTGGGGGAAGGTGAAGAGGAGGAGGAAGTTGGGCTTTCGTACCTGATGAAAGAGGAGATTCAGGTAAAGGTTGTAAATTCTACCAAATCCAAGAAATGAAGAGAAACCGCCTCCAGGCTTCTGTGTGAACGTAAACCTGTAGGGGCGGAGTAGGGGAGCGCAGGGTAGGGGCAGGGAGGCGTTTGGAGAAGGCTCCTGTCCCTGAGGTACCCAGCGCTGTGGCTGGGAGGAGGGGCCTGGCTGGCTCCCAGGACCTGCCTCCCTCTTATCCCACCCCTCGGTGCGGCGGGATGGCAGAGCCTCTCACTTCTCCCTGAGCTAAGGATGCCTTCTCCCCACCCAGCCCGCTCAAACCGTGCGCCACTGCCAGTGAAAACATCAGAACAGAAATACAGATTGAGTAAATTCATTTCTCTTGGAAAACCTAAGAAAATAACCTTGGTCTTGTGAAAGAAGTGAACAAAGTAGCAACAAGTTACCAGTACTTTAAGTAAAATGAAACAAAGGAGAAGTCTAGGGGTTTTGCTGTACTAGGTGCTGGGTTTTTACCATGCACTCACTTGAAAATGTTCTTGGTAGCGGCGTGAAAAGAGCCCCCAGGATCTCTCGAGTAGCACTGTGCAAATGGAGGAGTATTACGAAGCTGGGATATGGGTGCATTTTACAAGATTATGAGTAGATCCTTGTAGATACAAACTGGGTTTTACTTTATCCGATAATCATTTGGGCGTGCCCAGGAGTCCTGATTTCGTGCTCTCCTCTGGCAGCCGTGGGGGTTTGAGGGAGCACGTGTCTGGCACGGATTTTGTGTGCAAGCCCGTGCAAGCAGCTCACACGTTTCAGATCAAAAAAAAAAAAAACCCAACCGTGGACATCGCTTCTCTTCCTGTTTTGATAAGAGTTTACTTCCCATCAGCTGCGTTTCACAGGGATGTGCAGAAAATCTTGAGCAAAACTCTGGTGTTCTTCATTTTGTTCTTGGAACTAGCGCTGGTATGATTTGCTTACGAATGTAACTTCGTTCCTGCCTTAATGCTCTGAAGAGGTGATGGCTGTAACGCAATTCATGAAGCTAAAACTCAAAAACTAAGTTTCTTTTGAAGCCAAGACCTTAGAGGTAGTTCTTTGGAAAATGAACAATATGTGACTAGGAAGAATATCGGGGATTAATTGGGTGTGGTCGTTAGCATGTGCACGTTTAGGTGGGTAGGAATTACCACGCACAGCCGTGAAAACGTGAGGAGTTCGGAACCGTGGCCCTTGGGATGACGGTGCAACAAAAGCAGATACTGAGTTTATATTTTGCATTAATTTAGGTAAGGGACAGGTGGTGGTTGGGGGAGGTATGTAAAGTTTTGAGAGTTCTAGCCTGGTGGCTTTTCCCTGTATTTTCAAAAATGAAATGGTGCACCACTCTAACGGCATTGAACTAACCCAGAGTGGGTTTTAACTCCCGTGTTCTAAGGGCAAAGGTCAGATGGGGTCTCTGATGTTTTCACATTTTCACTTGTTACATTGCCCTGTGTATCAAAATGGATGTGGCAGATGGATATAAAAACAAGAGTTCAGCTTGTCGTCGAGGCTTGACGTGATGCCAGTAGGGCAGAGATCTTGCACCACTGTTTAATTTTGTGGGGCTGCTGATGGTTAGTTGGTTTACATTTTTCAGCTATCAGCTTTAAAAAAAGGAAAAAAACCCCAAAGCTTAATTCATTTGAAATAGAAACGATAATTTTGTAAAGATGTTAGCTGTTCTGCTTTCTCCTCTCCCTTGTCCTTTAATGACAGTGGGTTGAAAGGAAAACGAAAGCTGTTTGTCATCTCTGTTTGCTGTCGGGGCCTCTTCAGTTAATTTTGCAATAACTTACTCTTAAGCTGGCGTAAGGTAGCGATAAGTGGGAAAAACAAAGAAATGAGAATACCGGGCCAGATAACGCGCTGGCTTGGGTGATTAAACGTTCTGTAGTCAGTTTGGCTGCCTGGCCTTGTGCAGATGGCCAGTAACAAAAAAGTAAATGTGGAATGTGACCTCTGAACAGAGTAAGTGGGATTTTCTGAATTTCTGCTCAGGATCAGCATGTAAGCAAAACTTACGCGGCAATTGTAAAAATATTTCACAATTTTTGTAAAGGATGAAGATGATGATGATGACTACGTTGAAGAAGGAGGTGATGAGGAGGAAGAAGGTAAGTTCTCGAGTTGTTAAAGTGACTATAACGATTCTTTGTAATTCTCTAACTTTGCCAGTTTGGGATGTGCACTTTCACGGTGTAAATCACTGTTGGACTGCTCAGTTTCTCAAGGTATGTGAAGTATTTTAGGATCGGTTTAAGCAAGAGCTCTAGCTGGCAGTAAAGTAGCTGGGCAGTATTTGATAGTTTTTGTTGGCTCACTTGTAAAATAAAAATAAGAAATTACAAGTTTTCAAAGTCTCTCGTTGAAGCAGTTTTCTAAAATGGAAGATACTGCATCTTCTACACAGTTACAAGTTTTAATTTTCCATCGTGGAGAGGAGAGGGACTCTTCCGTATATCTTGCAAACGTTATTTACATACATTTAAAATACCTCGTTTAATGCACCACTGGCAAAGCCCTGGAAGCAGCGGCTCTACTTTTCGTTTTATCAAGCTGAAAGCGGCTTCTCCCGTAAACCTTCCCACTTCAGAGGCAAACCCGACCTGCCGTCCTGTCCAGCGGCTTAGCTAGTGAGCCTAATCCTATTTTTTTTTCTATCTAGTATTTTTATCAATGGTTGTAACTTCTTAATTTCATAAATGACTGTTTTGATGTCAGACACATGCATAATAGTCAAAAGCTTGCAAAAAAAAAAAACCCCAAGCCAGTGTGTGTGGTTCATCCTGCTCTGAGGAGGTTCAGTGTGTCGAGGGTGTGTGACCGCTGCCGAGACGTGGCGTTCTCGCAGGCTGATCCTGTTCCTTTGGCATTTTGCAGAACGTAATGTTCTGTTTGCAAGAAGTGGTTTACTGGAGTATTTTTTTGTAAAACAACTTTTTACTTTAGCTTTTGATATTTTTAAAAAGGACCTGCGAGAAGTTAAAACAGGACAAAATGTGTGTCTCGTTCCTTTTCTGCACCTTGGGTGAGGTTTCCGAGCCGTCGGGGTAGGGACCAGCCGCGTGTTCGATGCTCTGGCTCCATCCCGGACGCTGGAGCAGAAGCTGCCGTGCGGGCGGGCGGCTGGTTCTTGTCTCCTGTGCAGATACTGGTGTGCTCTGGTCTGTGCTGGTGTAGGCACCTGCATCTCTCTGCTCCAGGGGGTACGACTGAGACACCGCCTGGGAGGCCCCTGTTACCACCAGTCTGTGGCTGTGACAGTCCCTTTAAAAAAAAAAAATTGCTTTTAAAAAAGTCATCTTACAGCGAGCTGGCTGTTCCTTTGTACTTCTCCTGCTACAAGACTCTCCCAGAACTTTTCTAATGGCTCAGAACTCTGTCCCGATCTTTAAACTATCCCTAGCAGCAAAGTTTTGTGTTAATCCTGAGGCCCTGTTCCATGTCTGTGCAAACTACAGGCAGATTCTAGAATTTCTCACCAGACTCATCTGTTGGCTTAACGGAGCAGTTTTTGGAGACGTATCGTGCACGTGAAAAAAGGGGAATTCTGGAGTAGTAATGCTAATTCTTCGCTGCTTACAAACGCAGCCTTCGAATCTATTAAGACAACAAAGCAGGCGGTCAGGATGGCTAATTAGCCAGGAAATGACTGCTGGAAAACAAATCTATTAGATTTGACAAAATTGCATTTCATGATTTCACCACAAGAGCGCACAGTCCACTGACTGAATTAAGCATATTTCTAATAATAAGCTCGAAGATGTTTATGCAAGATGCTTGTATCAGTTTGTCTTTGGAGAGAGGACGGAGCATATTTCACTTGGTATCTGCAGAAACTGCTGGGTTTGGGCAGGGTGGGTGCAACTTCTGCAATCGAAAGCGAGGTAGAAAAATGTCGTTTCCATTTTAGTTCTCAAATAGACGTTAACAGAAACGGTTTTACAAATCTACTTCATATCAGTGATTCCTGTATGGAGCATGGCAAGCTTAGCTTGAACTTAGTTTAATACGGCCTGCATGAATTATTGAGAATCATGTAAACTGATCTTTTTTTGAGCCATAAGCGGCGCGGAGATGTGACGGCGGTGAAGGCGTTAACAAACAGTAACTCTTTCAATTACCTTTTCTGAAAGTGTGACTTTGCCTTCGTGGTGTGTGCGCAGAACGTAACCAGATGTGTGCAACCTCTTTTCCTTAGCAGAGGGCGTTCGAGGGGAGAAGAGGAAACGAGACCCTGAAGATGAAGGCGAGGAAGAGGATGATTAATTTGTGATAGACACAAGTAGGACCAGACTCTTAAGTTACAGAATACGCAATAGTGATTATGCAGATCTGTATGTCTCCATGTACCATAGATGTCCCTACAGAAGATAATATGTTAACTTTTTATAGGAGAAGTGTGGTTTTACTATTCTTGCCCTTTTTATCATTCCAAATAAGATATAATAGCCTGTTAGTGAACCTATATGTAGAAAACAATTTCCAACCCTATAATCACTGAAGCCATTGTCGAGTTTTTTCCCCCTAGACTTTTATTTGGAGCTCTTTAATTTTATACAAGCTTGCTGTGTTGGTCATCATTAGCCCAGAGTTAAAACACCCATTTCACATGGGTTTAATAGTGTGAATTTCCATCAAGATTTTAAAGTTTTTATACTTAAAAAGCTGAACTCAAAAACGCTATATGGCAAATTCCAGTCTCTTTTAAACGAGAAGTCGACCTATGAGTTTACCAGGGATTCTGTTTCAAATCGACAACTAGATCACACCTTTATTTCAGCGTTTTAAAAGGTGACTCCTGTAATATTTTTTTAAGTCTTCTATCCCGTTTTGCGTTACACTGTAAAGCCTGAGTGGGTTTCAGAAGATCTTTGTTTTTTCCTGCTTGTTCTGGTGTTCAGTGTTCGCTGGAGTATTGATAGATACCTTCAAGAATGTATCTTGGCCAACGGAAAGGGTTGTGTAATCCCTAAATTCTCTCCAAAATACATAGTCGTTGCAGGTATTGCAAAAGCGAATAATCTGTAGTTTTAAACCATTCCGCTAGAAGCCTTTGTGAAACTTTCACTCACTTCACTCTCGTGTTGTCATTTCGGGAATTCTGCAACAATCATGGTGTTTGGCTATAAAATATGTGCATTTCTGATGCAGAAGTTAACCCTCAACTCCTTCAAGCACATTTTTTTTTCAGACACCCCGCCCCTCTTAATAGAATCATGGAAGGGGGAAAGACGAACCTGAGTTAAGTCTTTCTTCACAAGTCACCTTTTAAACTTTTTAAATCCGGTTGTAGACAAAAACACTCAAGTTCGTGTATAATACTAGTGAATAGTTTAGGGTTTTTTATATTGAATGGCTGCAGAAACTTGTTCCATTGCATACAGTTGGTGGCAAGTACAGGAGACATGCAGACGAGCTTTTTTTTTTCCTAGCAGCCTGATTGTGACCAACAGGTCTTACTAATTCTGCCCCGATGGATCCGTGTTTTCTATTTGAGCCACTGCGACGCAAGTTCAAACGTAGAGCATTCCTCTTTCAGTCAGGATTGGGATTTAAAACAGTAGTCTTGATATAAAACTAATTTACATTGTTTCACGTAGGTACTGAACCAAATATCACACACAGCTTTATTCAAGAGACTTATTTTTATATCTGTACTGGCTGACAATAGCTGCCATTAAACTGGGGGAGACACCAAGGGTGGGGAAGAGGGAGATTTCCTGGACCTAAGTAAGAGTCAGTCACCCATAGATCGGTTACCTGTGAATATTTAATAGGTATTTCACACACTAGCAGACTTTCAATGTGACTTCCAACTCTTAAATCAAGTTTAGATACTGCAGGGTTGAAGTTCTGCAAAGCCCAATTTCTTGTGTGTGTGTTTTTTTCCCCCGAATAGAGCCTTAAATCATAGTTTCTCATGTAGCTGTAAAGCATAGCCAGCCATTACAGGCATCCGGGTGAAACGAGTCAGGCAGACGGCAACAGACTTGGAAATGAACTGACTTAAATGGGTTTTGCATTTTTTTAATGAATATCTGTAAAGACACTAGAAAAGTAGTGGTAAAACTACATTTGCAACCACAATCTGAGTTCCTGTGTTTGTGTATGAATACTGAATGACTAGAAACCTTAGGTAAGTGCACATCCTATCTTGTCATGGAGGCTCTGTGTTCAAGGCCGTTGCTTCGTGCTCAGCTTTGAGATAGCAAAGTGTGTTTTCCCATCTTTTCGCTTATTTTTTTTTTTTAGTCTCGGCGAATGATTGAAACCTGTTATTTATAAGTGTGTACTTTGAAGTACCTCATTGTCAGGGTTTTCCTTAACTGTCTTTTACTGATGCATATAAAATTTAGTTTTAAATGGAAACAAACTTTCTGTTTTGATGGATTAAAATTAGTTGAGTACTGGTCTTGTTTCAGTAACGACTCCACCTTGGCCGTTGGATGAGCTAATCGGGCAAAACGGAATGAACTGGGAAGGGGTTCGCAGACCTTCCCTCCGATAGGCTTAACGCTTCCTGAAAGCCACTTGCAGGGTCGTGCATCAGCCGCTACATCTAAAAATCTGAGCCTCACACAGACCTTAACTTCCTAAGTAACTTTGTCTTTTCCTCAGTGTTACCATCTAAGTATAGTTTCATATTTGTCAGCTTGGCATGCAATTAAACAGCATAGCATTTTTTAAAAATGAGTAATACAGAGCCTCCAGATAACTTTTGAAACTTTTTTGCTTGGTGGGTGGTCTTTTCATGCAAATATGTAAGGGTGGGTTTTATATTTTGTAGAGGTTTTGTCCTATTTTAATGCTCTTTGTATGGCAGTATGTATATAGTGTGTTTCGGTTCCTTATCAAACTCTTTCCTTAAACTTTGGAGTAACTGATTTTGTGCAACTGTGTTTTGAATAAAGCCATGACAGTGTTAAATTAAAGAAAACAACCCTGCAGCACTCTTCTGATAATTTTTAGTTGTAACAAAACATGTTTCCTCCCCATGTGTGCTGTAAATTTTAAATTAAAAAGTTTTCAAACCGAATTATTTCAAATAAATTGAGACTATTGTATTGGATTACTTCTTTTAGTATGTACAGCTGTGGAGAACCTGGTACTTAAGGAATGGAGCATGAGGTAATTGTTCTTTCCTGGTTTTGTTTGGGGGAAACCTGCAGAATTGTGTGTCTTTCTGGGGCAAGAACTTGGACTTTATGATGCTCTTGGTAATGTTGTCACTGTCAGGGATGCTTTGGAAAACCTGAAGTGATGATGTCTGGGTAGTTGCCTTAATGTTTCCAGATCAGTTTTGCGTAGAGACGGCGTTGGAGCTGACAGGGCTTTTGCATACTCTAGAAATCAGTACGATTCGAGTGTAGCTGAGCTAGGCAAGTCTGGCCCAGTCTTAAAAATGAAAATCAAGAGCCTGTTTATATTTTGCTTTTCATAAATGCTGACTTGCTGTGCCTGACAGCCCGAGCTGCAAGTCTAATGCTGTCCTTTCAAAGTAGCTGCATCGGTCTGTGTGAATTACTCCTCATTCAAGAACAATGTTTAAAAAAAGCTGATTCTCCTATCCAGCTAGACATCGCATTGTGTTTTTATTTTGGGATTAGTCCAGCATTCTTGGCAAAAATCCCCTGGATGCACTTGAGAAAGCTAGTAACTAAACAGGCTTTTCTTCTACTAGATGAGCGATTAGCCAAGAAATGGGTGGTGGTTTTCTGGGATTCTTTTTTCCTTTTTTTAAGTGTGGGGAGGAATTGCCTTTCCATCTAAAGCCCTGAATTGGCCACTCAATCCCTACGCACCCATTTGCCCACGGGAGTGAGACCAAACAGGGGACCTGAGCTTTAGGATTGTTTTTGTCAGAAGTTTAGTCTACCTTTTGTGGGGATACTGGTGGTTTGAAGTGAAACCAGGCTGTTCCATTCTGGTACATGCACGGCAAAGGAGATGAGAGGAAATTCAGTGCTGTGTAGGCATGTCTTCAAAATCAGAACTTGAGGCGTGGGCTGAAGGGCTCCTGAGCTCGCTGTTGGAGGCGAGCAGCTTGTCGTGACCTGTCATAAACCACCCTTCTCCCTGCCCTAGCCTGGCAGTCTTTCTCTGGTTTAAACACACCTCTGCTGCTGCTGCAGGAGTCATCTGTCCAGCTCCCGGAGGCGAGATGCTCCACAGGGCTGCAAGACGTGCTCGCTCCCTGCCTTGGCGGCTGCCAGGCGCGGATAGAGGGAAGCCTGCCGCTCTCCAGAGGCTAAAAGCGCCCAGACTGCTGTCTCCAGCGGAATCCCTGGGGCTCTACTGTCCTCCATTTTGTCGCAGTGAGGGGAAGCCCTGCTGGCGGGCGGCCGTGCGGGCTGCCGTGCGGCTTCCTCCCTCCTGCTCCTTCCTCCTTCTCCTCCTCTGGGAGCTTTTGTCTTTTGTTGCCCCTTCTTTCACTTTCCCGCCCCTCTCGGCCCTTATCTCCCCCTTCCAGTTGCGCAGCTTCCCCTCCCCTTCCTTCCTCATGAGGGGAGAGCCGGGGAGGGGGCGCCTCCCCCCCCCCCCCCCCCTCCCCGCGCCGCCTGAGGGGGCGCGCGGGGCCCCTGAGAGCGGGAAACCGTTACCCACGGGGTTCCCCGACTCCGGGCAGCAGGGGCCGAGCCGCGATCCCGCCGCTGATTGGCTGAGATTTGCCGCAGTTCCGCCCCTTCCCGCTTCAGCCTCGCGCGCTCCCCCCCCCCCCCCCCCCCCCCCGCAACGGCCGTTCCCCAACGGCTCCTCCCGCCGCGGATTCGCCCCTTCAGAGCGGGCAGAGAGGTGAGGGCAGGAGAACTCCCGCTAAATGCCTCATTTCCATCCTAAAACAGCCTCTGCTTCCCCCCCGCCCTTCAGGAGAGGCTTTTCCTGTCAGGTTGTGTGAGCTTTATGCCGGTGGTGGGTGGTGAAAACGAGAGTGTGGTTCCGACTCCAAACGGGGAGGGGGGGAGTATAAACCCTAATCGCAAAGGGTTTTTTCAACGTCGTGCATGAGGAAGGATAAGTTTAGCTGGACTTTGGTACAAATGCCCAGCGTGAAAATATGAAGAAATTCTTCCCTAGTTACAGCCCGGTAGCTAGAGAACTCGTTAAAGCATGTTAAATTAGAAATTAAACTCGGGCAGCTCCTGCTGCAGTGTAGTTCATGTGCCCTCCAAATTTGGCCTGCTTTCCCAAGGAAATGTTGCAAATCTACCAGACGAATTTCCCCTTTTCTCACCTTCATCCCCACAGTAGCTATTGCCTAACTGCAGGTAAATCTGATCCAGTCCCAGAAGGTTTTGGGGTGCCTTTTTGTGAAAGCGGGTGCCTGTGTCAAGGGGAGCCGTCGATGGTATGGGTGCTCCCACAGAGGGAAGGGGTAATAAACTTGCTCCTGGGCATGGATTTGAATGCAAGATTCTGGAAATCTGGTTTTGCGAGTTGTGTTTCTCAGGAAACTCCTGCGCTGTTGCCTCTGCAGGTCCCATCAGGTGCTGGCGAAGACGTTGCTTCTGCTTTACACGTGTGCAGTAGCAGATGTCACAACCTTCCCCGTCACGCTTGTGCACTGTCTTTAGACCTGCCTAGAACAGGCATCCTGTTATTTTAGCAGCTCTTTTAACCCTAGTGCAGGTAAGACTTATACAAAAGGATTTTCTTTCACCTGTAATGTAACCAAGAACTATCAGAACCGTCCCTTGGCATTCCCACACATTCCAAGATGATGAGTTAGCCTTTTTTTCCCCTCACTCCCCAAATTAAATTTTTTTAAAAAAATCATACTGTTAAGAGTATAAAACCACAAGGGTCTCTCAATGTCTAGCCTTCAGGGAGTATCCTTTCAAGTTTCTTCTGTGTTTTTATGTGATAAAGGGGAAGCTGACATTGTCATGTAATCACACGAATTCAGGAATTTGGGCTTGGAGAAAAGTGTAAAATACTATGAGCTTTATGGTGAAGTAATGAGAATTGTCAAAATGAAAACTGCTACATTCAGCAGTAAACAGAGCGCTGTGTGCTGATTTTGGCAGCAAGAGTTGTTGCTGTAAACTAAAAAAATACCAGTTTCACTGATCATAAACATTACAAATGTCTGAACCAAAGAATGAGATCATTTCAGAAGTTACGAGATAAAAATAATCCTTACATTATTTTTCCTGCTAATTTCCGAGTCTCTTGGTTGTGCTTGGCGTTTGCAGCCGGAATAAGATGATACCGTACTGTAAGTACACACTCGTGCTCTCTCCATTTGCTGTTCATCGATCAGCAGGACTGGCACAAAGGGAGAGTCAGGGCCGGCAGCTGCCCTGAGGTGGCGAAAGGCATCGGATGGGAACAGAAAAAAGTCAGTGACAGCAGCTGCTTTGGGCAGGATGGCAGAAAATTTATTTCTGCAGAGCACAGCCTGGGGCAGTGAAATTTCTGGTGCTACTCCTGTTGGGAGATTTATCACTTGAGTTACAGCTTTATCTTCCGGGGAACACTCTTCTGGTTTTTAAACTTTTAAAATTACAGTTCATAGTATGCCTCAGTTTCTGCTTTGAGTGTGTCTCATTTACAAAAAACCAAAAAGCAACCCCAAAAATAATTGAGGAAACCCTTTCGTCATGCTTCTAATTTAACTGCCAAAAGTGAGGGAGAATCCGAAAATATATATGTACAGCTACAACAACAAACCGAAACAAAACCACAGGGCTGGGAACTCTTGGCACGGGGAAAAGGGATTGTGTTTGAGGAAAAAAATGACCACAGACTTCATATTTGGTTTTGTGTTTGGGAAAAAAAGATGTATTTTTCCTATATTAATATAATACGTTAAAATGGCCTGTTTGATGTGCATTTCCTTCTACAGTGAAGTTGATTGAGATAAAATAATCGTATTGATGACTGAGGAGTAGCAAATGAGAGTTGCTCAGCTCCACTTGGGTGACGCATTAGTAGTTTCTGCCCATTAAAGCCAAGTGCCGTGCCACAGCCGTCCCCAAGGCACCCGCAGGAGGGGAGGGGACGTGGACGTAACAGGCATTGCACAGCTGGGGTCTTGCGAGATAAGGGAAAAAGGAAAGCAAAAAAGAAAACGGTCCTGGTCTGATCAAAAATGATACCTCTGCGTAGTCAGCTCGGCCGGACACAGCGCTTCACGCGGTGCCAGCCGCTGCCGCCAAGAGCCTCCCCTTCCCAGGGAGGCCACCCTCCGCAGACTCGGCACTGCTCTGAGGCGGCTGCTTTGTGTATTAAGATATTGTTATTGTTGATTTTCACCGGAAGAGTAAAAAATTCTGTTGGGCTATTATTTCTATGTTTGCTCGATATTGTGTTTTTATTAGTTAAAGCGTGATAAGGAACACAGACTGCAGGAAAACATAAGATACTCATATGCTTTTTATGGAAATGATTTTATCAAATAATTGCCAAAAAAGGATTTATGTCAAAATATTATTTGCGGGGTTGTTTGGTTTCTGGTCATTTGGGGTTTGTTTGTTTGTTTGTGTTTTTTTGTTGGTTTGGGGTTTTTTTTACATTTTAAGTATAGCCTCATGACTATGTTTTAATAGTAACTTATTTTGACAGTGGTTTTTTTTTTTCTTTCTTCTCTTTTTACTCTTAAAACTGTTTTAATAGTAACTTATTTTGGCAGAGGTATTGTTGGCATGACGTAACCTCCAAACCAGCAAAGAAGTCAGCGTGATGATGTGTGAGACCCTTACAGAGCCCACACCAGCACAGTAGCACGTCGCAGGCGCTTACCCCAAGGTAAGGCCATGCACAGTGAGACGCAGTTACCGAACACAAAGCTCAGGGCAGTCGTTCCGCAGCGTGGAACAAGCCCAAGGGATGAAACCCTGGCCTGTGCTCCAGTCCAAACGTGAGCTGGGAAAATGAGGATGGGCTCAGACGGAAATTTAGGTGGTAAATCTGTGAAACGGAGAGAAGGCTCGGCGGCGGCGTGCGGGGGCTTCGGGAGGTGGCTGGTGCCTGGCAGCCTTCCCGCCCAGGAGGGTCAGACCTCCTGGTCGCTTCTGGTAGAGGAGTGTCAGAAATGTGTTTGAGCTCATGTCTTTTGGGAACTTATTTAAGATAAACTGAAAAATCTCAGGTTTTCTTTTTTTTTTTTTTTTTTTTCCTCAGGGATGAAAGAGTAGTTATATCAGTATCAGTTGACAAGTTTAATTACATTTGTATATTTGTTTGAAGCTGCGTGGTAACATGATAGATTTGTGTGATGGGGCGTTTGATACACTCATGGAACGGTGTTAGAGCAAATCCTGAAGGAAAGAGTAGTTAAAGACGTGGGGGATACAAAGAAAATGGGACAACGTTGTCACATCCTTCTCCCTTGGGAATATATCTTTCATGGAAATACTGGGGACATGCAGAAATAATGTTTAATTAGGAACCTAAGATTGGAAGAGAGCTCCTGGCTAAGATCATATTGATATTAAACGTCTTTGCAGCAAGTGCCTTGCCTAATACATTTCAGGATCACAGTTTTTTCTCTCAGCTTCGTCACAGCGATGACTCATAATTGTTTTTCCACTTAAAAGTACGCTGTGGTATTTCTTCTATGCAGCCGTTTGTTACTAATGAGCTCCCATATTACAGCACAAACTATTATTAGTACTGAAATGAATGACTTTGATAATTTGTGTTTCTGAAAACTAACACGAATATTTTCTTCAATCTATTCTTTCATCAGTATCAGATGATCTACACAGACAGTAGTAGGATCAGACTCGAAAATTCCAGTAATTCGTGCCCTGTTTTGCGCAAGAAGTTGTAAGAACAATGCAGTATTTAAAAATGCCACAAAACCAGCTAAACTTTTTGCTGCTAAAAAGAAAAAAATACCTCCTGTTTAATAAAAATGCACGTATCCACATACACACACACTCACGGGTAGCAGACTTACTAGCTATTCACTCATTACAAAGTGTCAATGAGGGTAAGAACATGAGGTTGAGCAAGTTAAAAAGTATCCTGGATGTATCTTAAAATTTAAGAAATTAAATTTTTTGTTACACGTAAGTTACAATAATCTAAAAACATTAAGTTGAAAGAAATTCTTCAAACTTGCAGGGAAAAAAGCTAAGCTTTACAAAAATACCTTCATCTCCATTTCAGCCTCTAGCAGAGAAGAAAAGAAAACTTACTGTTTCATTTCCAGGAAACTAAATCATTAGTTTATTAAGAATCATTAGTTTGTATATTAAGAATCATTAGTTTGTTTATTAAGAATCATTAGTTTGTTTATTAAGAATCAGTATTCAGCCAGCTAATGTTGTTCATCCAAGCAACATCAAGTTACACGCCATTAAAGTCAAATATTTAAACTTTCTTAGTTTATGTACTCTATGTACTTTAGGTATTACTGAAATTGTTTTGTTTACTGACTTTTACAGTTAATATTCATATGTGTATATATATATATTTGCATCCTTCTCTGCATTCATCCTTATGGATTTACTAACAATAAATTTTACGATAGCTGAAATTACTTGCCTAAACTGAACAAAAACCTGTTTAAAAGTGTTGTAAGGCCAAGTTCTAAAAAGTCTTGCGGCTGTTTCGTTCTTTAACAGACATACCTTTGATCTCCTTTATAGCTCTGTAACTTTGATACGGCTTTCTGACTCAGATTTTGTCACTGGAAAACAAACACGCACCAGTAATGAGAATGAAAGGGTGACGTTTCCTTTGTGGTTCGGAAGTCGTTGCCGTACGGAGCTCCCGTGCCAGAAGCTCTGCTCGTGGCCATCTCTCAGCCAGCGTACGGGGTGGGTGTGCACGTGCCGCCCTCCTCCGCTCACGTAATGGTCTCTGTGCAGCACGTGCACGTTGTTGGTAAAAGTGGACTGGATAAAGCAAGAGTATTTAATGCAAAGGAGCAGTGGTTAGCGTCAGCCAGAACCCAGCAGTACCTCGGTGCCAGAATTCAAAGGAAAAAAACGAAACATTACTAATACCAACATGGGTAAAGTAATTAAAGCTTAATTAAGTCAGGATATAAAATCACACACACACACACAATAATTCTTCAAAAGAAGAACTAATTGTTCCTCAGTGGACTGACCAATTAAAAAAATTATAGGTGACGTGCTACCTATTGGATTTTCCTGACTGGAATTTGATTTTCATCAGCCACCTTATCAACATTTTGGTCATAAAGCCGAGCGCCACATGCCTAAGTGAGACCTCGTATCCGAGAAGCAACTAGAGGTTCTTTTTTTCTGCAAAGCCCACCACTGACCTCGGCAGGAGTCCTGCAAACAAGGAAATTGCTCTGCAGTGCGGTAGCTGACTGAGAAGTGCTTCTGATATCTACAATTTAGAATTCTTAATCTGCGTAGTGTGTAGGTTAGTCAACATTTTAAAGCGTGTTTTCTAGATGAGGAATATCAAGTGGACTTGATCCTAAACGGATGATGAGGCCACAGAAGAAATAATAGTCAGGAAGGAATTGGTAATTGGGAAGTTGTTAAACTGCACTGCAGTATCGACTTGCTATTGTTAAAGTCCCAAACATGATTTTTTCACTTGAGGAAAAATCTTATGAAAAGATAAATTGAAATTTTCCTCACCCCAAAATAGTTTGCTTTATCATAGCACACACTGCTAAACACGAATCAAACATCCACAAGATGTATTCATTCCTCTAAATAAGAGTTCACATGATATGAAATCAACTTCAGTATCCGTGCTTTTGTTTCAAGATAGTGATTTACAGTTTAGTACTTTTAAGTATTTTTAATCTCATATTGCAAAGTCATTTTCTCCAGAAAGGATTTTGCATAATGTCTGCTACCTTTCGCCTTCCTTTTAAAAGGTGGCAATATCTTAGGAAAGTCCTGGTTAGTTCTTGTCAGCATAGTGAATAAGTGTAGTTTCTTTACATATCTATATGTTATACACACACAGAGATGTATAGATGTATTTTTTTTATATCTGTATGTATAAAATACTTTCATAAGGACTTGCAAGCAAACAGGCACCCGACTTTCTCTAATCATCAGAGAAGAGACTCCTACTTCTCTGCTGGATTCTGCAAACTCTGCACAGCATTCGCAGGCTCAAAGGTGAGCTCAGTCATAGAACAGCCAAAACCAGAGCCAATTTCAAAGGATTAAGAAAACTTCCTCAAAGAGACTGACGACAGAGGTGTGGGGAAACCAACAACAAATTGTTTGGAGAGATGTGGGAAAGGAGCGGTTGCGGGAGCCGGTGGGCAGCCGCCTCAGCTGTTTTCAGGAGGCTCAAAATGGTGGAGAGATGCAAGCAGGCGGTGACAGCCCGACTGTCTCCATCTTGTTAAACAACTGTCGTCCCTGTGCCGTAAAATCTTGAAAGAACTTGCGGCATGCGCAAAGCTCTGGACCTGAGCCACGGAGAACGCTCTGCAAACCAGGTCAGGCCGCAGGAGGTGAAGGTCAGTTGGTCGGCACCAAATGGTAGGAAGGGCCGAGATCCGGCAGCGATTTTGCAAGAGGCTGTTGAGAAACAGGCGAAGCTTTGAGGGGCCTGTTCCTTCCTGCACCGACCAGTCCGGCCTCGCTCCCCCTCTGCTGCACTGAAGCAGAGTCTCACCGGTGTATGAAAGGGGTTTGTTTTGGGGGCTGGCCCACCCAGGATGTTCCGTGTCTTTAATTCTTTTCCATATGTAATCAAGCTATGACTTCTGAATGCTAAATATTGGGTGTAATCACACCTCCTGTGTGCATCCACCCAGCACTCCTGCTGAAGTGAACGTAGCTCTGAAAGTTGAGGTTGTACCTCTTGAAATACTTAAAGCTTTTGGTGTTGAAGATAAATGCATGTGTTTGGGGCTTGCTTTCTTTGAAGCACAGACTTCTTGAGATGAAAATGTTTCATCTTATGATATAATGAGGGGTATTTCCATCTCAATTGATGTATATCGCCGGGGGTACTAAGGTTGGTTGTTACTGAAATCTCTTACATTAACATGTTACACAAATTAATGAGGGAGGCTTTCCCTGAGAGCTGTTTTTTTTTTACACAGACATCTAGAGTTACCTCTCATTCAAATCACAGGTCTGAACAGACTAGTTGTACCTTTGTAAGAATGAGGAGGGATGGAAGGAGGAAGAATATTAATATATCCCTGCTCTGAATTTCTGAATAGCTGTAGGCTTAAATTTCTGCATAATTTCTACACTGAGGTTAAGCATTTTCACTACAAAGAAGATTCCAGGAACATCATACTATTGAAAAGAAAAAAATATTTCCTAGAACAAAGTGGAGAATCATGAAGAAGATAGTAATATGAAACGCCCACTGAGACAACCGTTTAAATTTGGAAATTCTTGCTGTGTGTCTTTTACTGCGAATCTTTTGAAGTGCTTTAGTTGCAACTTTTACAAATTCCCCCAACAGGTCTCTTTTCCTTTTCTCTAGTACACCTGAATGTCTGATAGTATAGAAAATGTGCTTTCACTAGGGACCAAACATCAGTTCTGTGTGCGAGGTTAGCGCAAGTATTGTTTGCTGTGGAGACGGGAAAGATGTAGTTTAGAAAGAGGGAAGAGTGGATGAGGGAGGATTGGAGAGCCAGACAAATTCTCTTTCCCTGCTGTGAGGGAGAAGCTGCTCTGGCCTCTTTGGGAGGGCCAGGGGTGGAGAGGGAGCGGAACTGGGGAGTCCAGGTGCTTAAACGCATAGTTAATACTCGGCTAATAGGAATGGACTTAGTGCTAAGAACCTGCTTAAGTCGTTTGCTGAATCTACTCCTAAATGTTGGAAATCACTCAGCCGTCAGTAGTATTTAGACCAGTGGTACTCTTGGTTCTTTATCTTTAAGTGTTGGCCACACACTTAAAGTTGAGGCAGTGGAATTACTCATGGATATTCTGAATTAATCACACTAATTAGAAATGGCTAAGCATAATTAAGGAAAATGACATAATTAAGAAAGTGAAGGCAAGTAAATTTATTAAAACTCATTTTGCTTTTACAAGCAATTATATTTATCGGGATTTATTATTTAGGAGATTGTTTAGAACGTATGCAAAACCTGCTGTCTCTCAGATGTTTCCAATATGGCGTAATTAAAAAAAAAAAAGGAACTTAAAAGACCGCACAAGTTACAGTCACTCAGCTACAGAGTTTTTGCTTCATTTCCCCCTCTCTTTGTGATAACTACTAGCAGCTCCACAGATACCAGTGACAAATCTGGAAGTGTTGTGCCCAGAGCCAGGCAGTTTTCTTCAGGCTGGAGTAAGTAAATGAGAAGCTCGCACAGATGTGCAAAGACAGAGACCAGGGCGGGCTGTCTTGCGTGGTTCCAGTGACAGAAAGCAGCCATAAACCTGACACAGAATCCCTGAAAACAACGCTGCGAGTTGGGCGCTGGGATTCCCAATCGGACGCACTTATCCGCCGTGCTGATGGCTCCTAAGTTCTGCGCCGCCGTGAACACCCTGCGTCACGCTCTGGCAAAAAATCCGTAGTGGTGTCGTGCTCTGCAAGGGCAGAGCTCAAACTTTTGTCTTTGAAACTATATCGAGATAGGTCTGGTTTATTCTGTGCAAACGCCCAGGAGGGCATGATGGTGGAACGTCCTTTCTCTTGGCGTTTTGTGGTTTGGCTGTCCTTATCTGTAGCTGGTTTTCTGTTAATATGTGCATGCGCAGCGCCGTAGTACGGGGCACGGGGAAGCGAGGCTCTCGGGCCACTCACAGAGGCACCTAGATGCTACTGCAATGCCACTGTTATTTTCTCATTTGCCGCTCTGTGAGTAGGGAGGCAGGCAGAAGAAAGAGGAAGGCAAAATTGTTTAAAAAAAAAAAAAAATCGCGGTTCTCTGAAAATCTCCTGATTATTTTTCTCCCGGTATTACCGATTTTGCTTGTAGCCTCGTTGGGCTCCCGGCGCCTTCACCGGGCTCTGGCCCCTGGTTGAGGAGCAAAGAGCACTAGAGGGCACCATCGGCTCGACAGTCCGACCGGGAACGAGCTTTGTGTCTGGGCGCGGAGCCGAGCGCAGAGCAGTTACCTCTGAGCTGACTGCGGAGGAGTCAAAGTAACTCCTGAAAATGACATATTTTGGAAGGTTCTGGACTCATTACCTGCTTTCATTTCATTAAACTTGATATTGTAAGGATGAAAACGCAGCAAAATAAGTAGCGTGTTCTTCTGTCTGTAAGGATGCTTGAAGAGCTCGTGGTGATCTAAAAATTTTTTTGGTTTCACATAGTAAAATATATATTGTTTCCATAATGCTTCGCCTGTAATCCCTGTCTTTACAGCATTCAGGAGTTCTCGATGGCAGGTAATCATCTTCCCCTTCATTGGGGAACTGTGACAGAAGGCTGCGTTCTAAAAATATTTATTGCTTCCTGATTCACTTCAGGAGGATTTGTTGAGGACAGGGAGAAGTTACAGACCGACTTGTTCTGATTTTCACACAAGCTAGGTGTGACAGGCTCTGAGCTGGTTGGAGTTGACTTTCAGCGGGATCCTGACAGCTGAGCGCATCAAACTGGCGGGTTTTTAATTTTAAAGAATATCGTGTGTCTTCATCTGTAGTGTCAGATGCAATAAAAATGCGTAGTAGGAAATGCAGAACAGAACAGCTGTGAGGATGAGTCGACTTTTTTTTAAGCTGGCAGACAAATGGCACTTGGTCCAGTGTCCTCTGTCCTTGCCAGCTGAGAGGTTAGCGACCAGAAAGCACTACTTTAGGGAACAAGCGGGGCAGTGTGCAGTGCCTGAAAGACCTTATTCATCTAACAGCCTGGAGGAGCTTGTACTACATTGTCTGGTATGCATTAGCTTTGTGAAATTAGTACTCCAAATTTCTTACAAAAAAAAAAAACCAACAAAGTTTGCCTTCTCTTCTACATTCACTCTTCTAAATGAACTGTCCAAAAGATTTAGTTGCCGGTCTGTCATGCTGAGGACTCGCACACCACTGAGGCCACTGGCACAATATTTTGGGGAGTGTGTTCTTGATAGTCTAGTAAAAATACAATGTGCCTTCAGAATTTACCTCTAAATAATGAAAATTCAGCCTACCTGAAAGGGAGAAGGAAGAACCTACTGTGGACAATATTGCTCTTTCTATTCTCTCATAAAAGATTCAAGGTGACCATATTATAGATCATTCAACCTCTGTGCCTCACAGCCCGAGAAGAAAAAAAAAATCCCTACAAAATACTGTAATTATTTCACTGCTTTTTAATTTAATTTGCCCTTGAAAGGACAAAAGCTCTTCTTGGCATCGTGCAGGTCATTACTCATGTGCTAGTGGTTTGGGGATGCTTTATTTGTGGCACAGTCCTTAAAGGGGACCCCATAAAATTCCGAGGTACACTTGATGATAAAAATCCCCTCTTGGAGGAGTACGAGGCCGACCCTGCGGGCTGGTCCTGCCTATAAATGCTGAGGTAACCTGCCTGCTGAGCACACACTCTGCTCACTGCAGTGATAGGAAATGCAGCAAAATCTGGTACTTTTCCCACAGATATCTCTCAAGTCCTGAGTAAATCTTCTACAAACAGAATTTTCTTTTTCTAGTCCAAAAGCTTCATAGTCCGAGAGCTTTTCTTTCCAAGGTGTTCACTTGTTTTCATTTCCTTTGCCCCCAGCCCCACTTTGTTTCCTGGTCTTACATACACGTAGAAAATTAGACCTGGTCTTGTGGGCATTGGTCTAGTTCCTGAGTTTCTTGGGTTTGGGGGGTTGTTTTCATTTTTCTTTTCCAAGCCAGAATATTCTGGGTGTATCAGAGTTTGTATAAAGTTTGTCATGGTGTATCTTACCATCATCCATGAAGGCCAGTTGTCCTTACCGTGTGTTCTGGCCAACACTCTTCTTACCCTATTACATTTACTAAATATAGAGGATGATTTCCTAAATACACAAGTAATAATAGTAATTAATTACATCCTTCGGGCCAGAGTAACCTCTGTAGGTTGCAATGGAGGATCTGGTCCTAGAGCTAACTGCTTTATGTTTCTCTAATTGCATAAAGCAGCTGTACTCTCAACCGATTCAGTCACTGGTGTATTTCAACCTGCCAGGGAGTCTCCCCAGGAGATGTGTAGCCACTTTCCTATCATCTTCTTTCTAAGCTTTCTGGTGCAGGGGCTAATTATTGGGAAAATGGAGCTGTGGCTGGAGCAACATTGTACCATGGTAATTGTAGCAATTCCTAATCTGCCATTGCTCTAAATTAGGCAGGAGCCAGTCCCCACGGCACAACACAGCTGCAGCTCCAAATCTGGGCCATAATGCGCATGCTAAAATAAGATAATCAAATCTTACGCTTGGGGACTGCTGGTTTCTGGGAGGTACATCTCCTCTCCCGCGCCTGTGAACAGCATTACAAAAAATAATGCAGCTAGTGAGCTGTGAGTTACTTCGGAGCACTGACTGGTTCTGGAAGCGGGATGCTAGACTTGATGCTGAACGATAACTGAACACAATAATGAGATTTTTTTCTCTTTATCGAAAGCGCTAGCACGTACTGATCTCCGACCCAACTAAAGTGATAAGGTTAATTATTGGCCACTGTTGAGAAATGCCGCGTGCCGAGTGATCAATCTGTCTTTCTGGGGAGCTTGGATTTCGAGCATCAACATTATTTCCTGTCCTACCTGGGAGTTTCTTGGCAGCTTCTTATTCTCCTCCCAGTCAGGACTTACGATGCTTATTTCATAAACTCTAACGAAACCCCAGGCTGGGGTTGTATGGCTGGAGGCCATAGCTAGTTTGTTCTCTTTCCTCCTGTATCAACATTGTATTTACTTGCTTTCTCACGCAGTCCTGACCCGAAGACAGTGGCATTTGTACATGTACAAGAATACAAAGTGTTTGCGTAACACAGGAGCACGCAAACAAAATCTCAGCAACTGGGTCAAAAAGGGTTTGGTTCAGCGGATGTGATGAACATCTTGTAGAGTCCTGTACAACTGCTCCATTTCTCAAAGCGTCTGTCACCCCTCTCCTCCTCCTCCTCCTCCCCTCTTCTCTCAGAGCATCCATGTTTACTGGGGATGCAAAAACCTGGGTGTGTAAACAACCAGAAATGGTCACAGTTGTAATCAACAGTTGCAAAACTTTTGTTAGTGTACAGTTGAAGCTCACAGCTATACTAAGCCCTTCAAGTTCAAGGCTGTATTTAGCACAAATCCAACAGTGCCAACAGTTCTCTCAGCAGTCTGTGACCGTAAACAAACACATTTTCATTCGCTATATCTTTAAGAGCAGCAAACACACTCTGGAGATATTGAGCCACTTGGGGTGGCCCGTGCATCCCCAGCCCTGTGTCCCTTGCGAACAGGAAGAAACATTTTTCAGGAGGTGTCCTTGAATCTTGCTCTTCCTTTCTCCTTTGTCCACTAGTGTCCAGATTTAATTAATTTTCCAGGCATGTCGCAAAGTCCATCTGTTTTCATGGGCTTTTGGGGAAGTGGCATAGCCAAATGAGCGTTGCCAGCTTTTGCAATTGTGTTATGAATATTGTACTGCTACATCTGAAAATCGCAGCACCCGGAGTCATGTGAATGTAGGATGATTTTCACTGTCGTTCAAGAAACATCCCCTTTAAGCTTTGAAGCAAAGCATGATTCTAGGGCATTCTTAAATGCACAAGAGGCAAAAAACATTGTGACAAAATCATAAAAGGGTTTTTATTAAACCTCATATTTTCATTGGGAACTGACTTATGATTTTTGAACTTTTAAGGCTGGCTATGCTGCTAGAAATTGGGAATCCTAAAGTCTTAGGCTGTTTGAGTTTACTTTCTACGGAGTAGTTTTGATAATTAAAGTTACTACATAGATGTAATAAGTATTTTTAATTACACAAAGCCTTTGGAGTGCGCCATAGCACTGGACAAATGCGAATGGATGTATTACCCTGGACAGAGTCAACTGCAAACTGCCATTGCATCAACAACACTTCTGCTTTCCGCTTACCCCCCAACGCTGTTATTTCACTCGGCCGCGTATCTTCATTGTATCTGAGCGTGTTTCCGGTGTGTTCAACAGCAGAAGCACAGCTTAGCACATTGCAACATTTGTCACTCCGTAAAACTGAGTCTGGATTTTGAGGCACTGCCTTTTGTTAAGAATGTGAAATTTGCTGACTGCTTCCCAGCCACTTAAGAAAGATTGTTCCTGTCCGGAGGAGCTCCCAGTATTAAGGGCATAATCTCTTTTGCAAAAGCACTTTCCTGTTCTCCCTGCTTCTGCGCAGATAGGAAACGCAGTTGGAGGTGGCTGCTGCTCGCTCAAACCTCAGGAAGCAGCTGTGTTTTGACCCCGCACGAGACAAAGTATGTTCACACCTGCCTGTGAACAGGTGGCTTTCAAACCTACATTAAAGGCAAACGTTCTAAAGAAAGTGTGTGTAATGCCAAGTAGAAAATTCACAGTACTGCAATTTGTATTTTTGTATATTTCTGTTATTAGGATATTCACAAAATCAAGGTTCCCTATACCAAGAGAGGCTGCCTGTCACTCAGCGACAGCCCTAGCTGGACCTAGGAAATGCAAAAGACAGAACAAAAAATAGAGAAGAAAGAGGAAAACAGAAGCAGATGAGGAAAACTCTCCCAGCTCTCTAAGCATGACTGTTTGGTGGTGTGTGGTTACTTCACTCTGGGAATAGCAGATAAATGGTTCAGTGCAGACCAACAACTCTACCACAGGCATTTTAAATGGACACTGGCACCCCAGCACCCCCAAAGTATTTCAGCATATCCGAAGCCCTAGAAAACCTGTGGAAACGCTGGACCGTGGTTCATATATTTACTGACTGCTGAGTTGAATTAAACAGGAAAATTATAGGTTAAAACCAGCGAGCGGACAATTTCAACACAAGTGTTGCCACACGCGTTCCTGTGCGCCCGTTGGTGTCTCATGTGAATAGGCTTTCCATTTCGGTTAATATAGTTGGGCATTTTCATAATAAGATTCCAGGCCTGAAGTCATGCTGCAACCATTTCCTTTGGCCCCCGATGTTTTTACACAATGGATTGACTGCACGTATTCCTGGTTTTGTGTGAGAGGACAATGGAAAATGGACCACCTTGGGATGTTAGCACACTGCTGCAATATCATCACTGTCTTCTGCAATCTCTCTGATGAGTATACGAGCTCTAAATAACATCACAGACCACCCTTTTTTGTACCAGGAATGTATGTACTGGACATGACATTCAGTTCTGCACATACTGTTTAAAAACGGTGAATAAGGGCATGTCAGAAGTCGCAAGGTTTCTCTTTATTATTTTATAGCTTTCTAATATTTTTATCCTCCTTTTATTCTGCAGAGACAAATGTTATTCTAGAGCATTTTATTTGTAAGAACAATACGTATAATTTAATTTATCTAAGCCCAAATTGTTTGCAGATATTTGCCATCAAACTTTGTGTATGCCCTACAGGTAGACGGGGCTGGCTTGGCCCGTGCTCAGATTAACGCTGAACGGGACAGAATAGGGTAGAAACCCTCGGAGTGAGGGGTTTGGGGCCAGCTGGGGCTGACCTCTGCTGCACTCCACTCTCTGGATTTACCTTACACAGGTGTCATCTGCAGTACTTCAGTTTTTACCATGTAGTCACGCTGTTGTAAAACATTCAAATACTTCATTAAAAAGAAAATTTGATAAAGGAGAAGAAAAAAACAAGCGATACAAAAATGCGTATCTCAATACTTAAAATCAATACTGTTAAATATGGTTACTTAGACCTTAGAGTCTGTACAGTTATCATATATTTTAACCTAAAAGCCTTCCTTGTAGCTGCAGACAGGACATACCTAATGAAAACTAGCTGGAAATATGATACTATCATAAGAGGGCAGAGCAAGACAACTTTTCATTCACCTTCCAATAAACTTCATGCAGGGAGGGCAAAGGGGGAAGTCAGACTGGTGGCAAAGTTTTCTGCGCTAAAATACACACATCCAACTCCCCGAGAAAGCAAAAGATGAGCTTCAGATTGAGCGAGTTTTTAGCCTGCCGTAACTTTGCCGACTGCAGTTGGACCGCAGCAACGTTGCTCTGCCCTCAGCCTCTTCATCCAAAAGCCCCAAAAGCCTCACGCGAGGGCCGGGTGTCGCCAGGGCAGCTCGGGCTGTCAGCTGGGTGCGATGCTGCGCGAAACCTGCGTCTCCTGGGGCGGGAGGGCGAGCGGTGAAACCAGAGAGCCGCTGCGTCTCACACCACTCCTAACATCTGGCACGGCAAAGCTTGTATTGTGCTAGTCCTGGCCTGGCTGAGCTGCGGCTACCAGACCCAGCCCAGAGCGGCTGCAGGCTAACAAGGCGATGGCACACATCCCCGTGATAGAAGTGACCCGTTCGCCTTCAGGTCTCCCTTATCTCACAGAACATTCTTCAACTGTCTGGTTCCTGCGTGCGTTGCCACAATGACGGAATGTGCGCTGCTTGTAGAAGGGCGCTTCCTACCTTTCTGGGACATCTCCCAGCTTGTGTTCATATCTGATCCAGGAGGCACCATCAGCTTCTTTATGAACCGAGGAAAATAGTTTAGTGCTTTCGGTATGAACCTCTGTACGAGCAGATGCAGCTCCCATGAATTCTCTTCCTCTGTAACAGACTGCGTGCGGGATCCAATGTAGGACACACCAGATTATCCCCCCAGGTGAGACGTCTTTAATCCAGGGCTCCCTCTAATACCAACAGAGGGAGACTGACCCTTCTGTCTTGACTGAACCATTATCAGTCACTACGACAAATTCTTATTTGCTTTGTGGCTGCGGTGCTCGGGAACTGTGGCTGCCACCCAGATCCTCGCTGGGCAGCTTCGTATAGACCCAAAGTGAAAAGTCTTGATATGAGCGTGACAGAGAAGGCAATGTGTAGAGGCAGACGTATCATCATCAGGGAATTGAAGAGAAATACTGAGATGGGCTTGTTAACCAGAAATATTGGCACATGATCAGCTTACCCAGATTTCTTTGGAGGCCTCATAGCAGAAGAAGGTAAATAACTGTAATACAATCTGATTGTATCTGATTTCTTTTCGTTTGAAAGTTGATACCAATTGGACACAAAAGATTGAATGAACGAAGAATTAATCAAATCAAGTGAATGAAAAATGAACATTAGCTTTAATTTTTGAAAATGAGTAAAAAAGATCAAGTCAAAATTGAGGAAATGGAAACGCTTTGGCTCAGCGTTTCTGGCAGCATCCCATAAATGACCAAAAAAAGAGAAGGTAAACTTGCCAGAAGGCAAGAAAGGAAATGTGACAAAAAGGAGAGGAAACAAAACAACACACCTCCATTGCAACAGCCAAAAACTTATTCAAGCTATGCGAGTGTATTTCAAAATGAGAAATCCTGCACTAAAGGGTATAATGACATAAAATGCTCTATAGAAGTTGTGGCTCAGTAGGAATATTAAGAGCACGTAGGTAGGAAAGTGAAAAGCAATTTTGCTAAGTATAGGAAGAAATCAAAGATAGAAAATGCAAGAAATCAGCGGTCTGAACGTGACAGAACATGGTGTTTTTATGTCTGTTCTTACACCAGGTACCGTGGAGAGTCGCGTGATCGCAGGCACAGTGCAGCCTTGCTTTGGCGTCTCGTTCAAAACATTTGACCGTGACGCTCTCTTGTTTTCTTGCCAAAGTAAATGGCTTTCTTCCCCGACTGTAACGTGCTGTCCTCAGACCTCTTCTTCCCTGTTAGAGCCGTTGAGCACTATTTAGCTAATGATCATCTTTCATTTCTGTGCTGGATATTGAATTCTGATTAAATTCCTGTTCCTGCAATGCTTGTTTACAAATGGCTGAAGTCCCAGTCCTGTCATTTCAGTGAGTTGCTGCAAGGAGCAGAAGCCGAAGCCTTTTGTGATTAGATCCCATGACAATAAAATGCTGCTGACAGGGAAACCACGGTACTGGTTTAACGTCACTGACACTGTGCTCTAGGTAACGTGCACTTGTCTCCCTCCAGATTATTTAGAGGGCATGGCTTCTGCTTTGGTATCCGCCGCGGTATGTGCGCAACGGCAAATGTCAAATCTTAAATCTAGTGCCTTGCTTTTTACCATGCTGGGACAAATAATTTGTCACTGAAGTCAAGTTCCTCAGTGAATGAGACCAGGAGACCAGTCAGCCCAGTACAGTTTAGCTCCTGATAGAAGAATAAAATACAGAGCCGTTTTTGACACTTGCTGTGATCAGTTGGTACCCTGAAGCATGAAATTTGATTACCCTCCTCTTAAACGGTGCAACAGCAGATGTTATTAGTGGTCATAAAATTATTCAACCTTTAAAAATATCACACCACAGTATTTGACTCTATGATATCTCCCAGATCAGAAAGAAGAGAAAAACATACCAAGATTTCACAGTTAAACCGTTGTTTTTTATCATTCAGTCCTGTCAGGTGAAGGGATGTTCATATACTGTAATTGCAATGCAAGAATTATAGTGCCGCTTGCATTTCTGCAGAGCACTAAAATTGAAACTCGCAACATGTAGCAGAGAAAGGTTAGGATCACTCTAAGGAAGGGGATGAGCGGAAAGCTCTGACTCATGTCCTCACAGCTGGACAGTGATGAAACCAAGAAAATGAGTCAAAACTCCTGATTCACATAAAGAAAGCACAACAAAGCAGAGCAATTTAAAGATAACACAACTGTTATGTCGGTAAATTCAGACATTAAAAAATCATGAATAGGGCCAAAAAAAGCATTATACTGGTGCTCAGAAACATAAACTTTTACATTTCCTTCTTACCTTTTGAGTAAACACCACTACCTTGTTTTAAAATGTTTACTCTGTAGTTCTAGAACCTGGGATTTTTTTCCTAAATAACATGATTCCAGCTGTTGCAGATTTCCCACTAAAAGTTGTAAGGCTTCAGATAATACTAACGACATATCAGTGGTGTGGGTGAGAAGGAATCCAGCTTCCCTGATTCATTCCTGATCCCTGATGCTGCCTCTCAGGAAACTGTATCTTTTCTGTCTTTTCTTTCCTTTGACTTGATTTTTAGAAACCTGGAAGGAAAACTCCAGAAGGAGTAGCCCTTCCATTTCCTTCTGGTATCATTTTCCTACATCTCCAGTAATATAAATAATCTTGTAAGTGATATAAAACATTTCCAAAAAACATACGTTGAAAGCATGAAGCACTCAAGATCCTCTGCCCAAACAAACTCCTTCCTTCCCTCACTCTCCACATTTTGGTGAGCACTCAGGCAGCCTCGTCATTTGGATAATTAGAGGGTGCCAGATGGCTGTAAATATGTTCACAATCCTTCTTATCCAGTTCCCTTCTAGCTGGCACCCTCATTGCTCTACCCTGTAGCAAGCACCTGGTCTGTTCCGATTTGAAGAGTCTCCCTTCTACTCTCTTGATCTAAATTGGCACCTCTAGTTTTTGTTTTCCCTTTAAATGAAACAGGAAGTTCTTTGGGACTGTTCTGTGCCAGGTGATACTTCCTCACAATCCCTTTCACCATCAGTTAATTAATAACAACGTGCCCCCTCCTGTCCCGTAGCCATTCCTGTGTATTAAGCATCAACTTCCTTTAGGAGGGAATTAGTGTCATTGAGCATATGAAGACACCGATCACCTGCAGTGAATCACAAGGGCGTAGCAGCTTCTTCCTATTTTGAGAGCAGAGATCTCATGCTTGCCCTTTGCGCAGGGGTAAGTGGCACACAGAAGGAGGTGATTCATCCCACGTCATGCCCTGAGGAACTGGCAGAGTCAGCATTTGAACAACAGTGCTGGCTTGAGCGCACGGGTCCCTGTCTTCCCCGCCTCCGCTCCTCGTGGTCGCTGAACTGCACCTTTGCATGGGAAGGTACCTCTGACCCTGTTATTTCATAGCTCAGGACTGCCCAAGGCCTGGGGCCTCAGCCCGTAGGATGCCTGCCCGTTTATTCTCCCCACACAGCCTGGCCTGGATCATTGACGCCTTACAGCCCTGCGCTGGTGCTCCTCTTCCCTTCTGTAGGCTGGCAGAAGGATATTGGGGTCTCTTACGTGGGGACAAAAGACATCTGAAAGACCTGCGTTATCCCCGCGTGATCGCCAGGAGCCAAACTCACCATCCTGACGGGTCAGTTGGACCTTCTATCACGTCCTGCGGTTGTCATCCCATTGCATTGCAGGATGTTTCGATGCAACAGTTCAGTCCAGGCAGAGCCAACGTTCGGGGCCTTGAAGGGGACCCAGGAGCCCAGTGGACGCTGGACCGGGTACAAGCCCACCCGTGAGCTGTAGGTCACAGCAGCCACCCTGACCCCAGCCAGAGCGGGTGTGCTGGGCTTGGGAGGCCAGAGCTGAGCTTACCCCTGGAAGCCTTCAGGGTGGGCTGCCAAGGAAGCGGAACTGCTAGCCATGAATCGTGGGGGCCTGCTGCCTCGCACCTCGTGCTGCCCCACTTGCACAAGGTACACTCAGACATTTCCTGAGCTGGCCTTGGCGCCGCACGCTTGTCGCGTGAGCACTAACCTGCTCATTGAACAGAAACTTTAGGAGGCAGATGTCCATTAAGGTTCAGCTGAAATGACAAGAATTTCTGTGTGCTGAGAGTTTCATATGACGAAATATCTTCTTTTTTGCCTCTGAATTTGTGAATAGTGTTCTTAAAAACAAACACTGTGATTTCAGGTAGGCAGCTTTTCTTTGTAATGGAAACATTTCTAAATTGCTAAGCAGTAGAAAAGGATGGAAAACTGTAGAGAAGGCACTGTGAAAGGGGAAGTTGTTTTTAAAGCATCTTAAAATACAGACAGTGACGTTTCTAAAACTAAAGAATAAACAAGGTCAGAAGCTGTCTGAGAGTCTGAGGAAAGCTACAACAGCAAAAAATTTGGGGTCACTAGAAGGGTGACTGGATTGTCAGAGGAGAACCATTGAGAGATGATGCATGTATTTATTTAGATTTTTAACTGCATCCACTTGAGCTATCACCCACATTTTGTGTAACAAGGCATTAGCAACCCTGTTCCATGCAGCAGATGCTCCACTTTGCTGGAGTGGGGGAGACTCTGGCCCTTGCTCTCCCATCTGTTTGGTTCCACCTCTAGTGTGCTGGAGTTCGTTCGCTTGTTTTACAGAGTTCGAGTCTCATCCTCTCCGTGGGAGCTGGGGACCACGTTTATGAATGGGCACCCGTGGTGCTCGCTCTGCCCTACCTTGGCTAATGATTCCAAGTAAGACTTTCCCCAGCTCTACAACTCAGTTTTTCCCCCTAACAAAAGGCAATCTTTTCTACACATAAACAAGTCAATGTTTAGTCACATAATTCTTATGAAAATTCTAGATAAATACAACATCTCGTGTTGAAATCGTACTAGGAATTACACTGGTTTGTCTACATTTTCCCATCCTTTGCCACTTTTTTCAGTATTAGTGCACTCTACTGGTAGTAGTGGTAGTGCTCAGGTGACAGCTACCTGGATCTGCTGTGGTGGACTCTTTGGTTCTGTGAAGCAGACCCTAGTTGGCAAACGTTGTAGAATTACCCACACACCCCAGAAGAGAATACTGTCTTTGGTTAAAAAGATGGATTATAGGAAAAGAAGAATTCCATATGAAGAGCACAAAGGGTCAGATACAGTCTAACGGAGGCCACCAAAACAAGACGGACAGGTCAATAGATGCAGGTAGGAGTAGCTCTAGAGATCTGCCCAGGAAGAAATAAGCAGACAGGAGTCATGGGAAAGATGAGAGCAGATCAGAAGCTGTTTGTAATTAATCTGGGGGTCCACAGCAGTCAGCGTGGTGCACGCAGAAGCATCGTGTCGTGGTGTGAGCTGCTGAGTCTGGTTTGCCTCTTTTTCCTGTTCCAGCTGATTATGTCCTTCTTTTTTTGTTCCTGTCCTGGGAAGCAAAGGATTGGTGTTGCTGGTTTGGCCCAGGAAATGTGACAAATCATCCAGTCGATCGGGTTCCCTGAATCCCAGTCCCACAGCAGTTTGCTGAAGGGGGCCAGCACCTGCCCTTCACCGGGTGGGATGTGCTGGGCGCACGGACGAGCTGCCCGGTTTCATTCCAGACGTGGCTGCAATCCCTGCAGTGATCAATAAGCAGAGTTTATCCCTAGTGACAGATCTCTGCTCAAGACTAAATTTCTAGAGAAATTAACTTTGCTGTTACATAATAGATGAGGAGGCTGCTGCTCCAAAGCATTCTTTTACTGATAGCATACAGTCAGATTTATCTGTGATTTTGCCTCTTGTTGACGAGCTGGTCGGTTAACTCTTCATGGAAAGTAGGGAGGAAGCAGATGGCAGGAGGTAAATTTTCTTAGCTTACTTGAACAAGGAGACAGATAAACTGATTTTCCTAATGATATATTTGACACACAGAGGCCAAATGTTATTTTTATGAGCCACACTTCTTGTTTATAGAATTTTACCATTTTGCTTCCCTGCCAGCAGATATAAAAGTGACCCTGTGACCTGTAAAGGATCAGAAAGCAAGCAGCCGAGAGTAGGCACTCAAACCATGCTTTTCCAAGAACCTGCACGGTTTCGAATGCCATCTCATGATTTCTGGGAAGCATGACTCCCAGATTGGACTGCAAAAAAGGTAGACAGCGCTGAGATTATATATAGCAGCAAGTGGGTTGGAAGGAAGAACACTTGGCTCACAGGAAGTGGGAGGCTGTTCTGAAGAAATCAAGTGACTTGCTTATGTTACAGCATAAACAGTAATGAAACCAGGCTTGCCTCCCAGTTGCTGGTCTAACCTTTAGGCAGTGCTACTGCTTCTCATACATTCAGGCTCTCACCACTCAGCATCATCGGGATTTTCCTCCCTTGTTTGGGTACTACAACAAGAGGCACTAAAGGACTGGTGAGAGCTTGGCAGAGGTGAAGGAAGGCACTGACCTGCCGGGGTGAGGTTTGGTGTGCTCCATTTGATTCCTGGCTCTCTGCTCTGTCTTCGTCCCTCCTCACATACAAAGCTCCGTCCCAAGCGAGCTCACCAAGCACGCAGACACGCAGGAGCCCACGTCTTCCAGAGGGCCGAGGCCAACCTGAAGCGCACGGTGCCCAGAGGGCAGGGGCAGCTGCAGGGCTGCTCTTAGCATGGAGTAACGTCTGGCCAGGAGTATCCTATTTTGAACTGGGGATCCAACAATCCACACTAAAAGTTATGAGACTAAGGAACTCGATGTGACCAAAATTATGCATGTGCTTAAGGATCAGCAGCTTGATGAGGGAAGGAAGATATTCTTGGTTATAAAACTGTCCTTCCTTTTTATTGTTAGCCGCAGGACTTCAGCTGGTGATGGAAAGCTTTTGGATTAAAGTCGTGATTTCCTCAGCCCATTTATGAATACTGAAGGGGATCTAGCAGAGCCATCTGCTCATGAATTGGAACTCCTGGTTGGGAGAAGGTGAAGTACCACCTTTCCCTGAAGCACCCCTCAGCTGAGAGGTTGTCTAGCTGTCTCTGCTGCTTCTCTCCTCATCCCACTGGATCTAAGATATCTGACGGCCAAGGGGAGGATCTTTAGGGCGACGCGATCTGCTCACATGGCTGTCAGGAACAGGAGGACCATTGCGCAAATTCCCAAGTGCTCGCTCGTGTCTGCCTCCCCACCCAGCTCAGCTGTGTGCTTCTGGGGCCCCCCGTGCCACCGCGTCTCAGCAGAGGTCCCCACCCTATGGCTTGTACTCAGAGCACCCTCCATCACCATTATTGGCAGGCACAGAGCAGCACAAAGTGAGCAGACGTTGGAATAAAAATGTTAAGGATACTGCTCCTTAGGCTCTCCGTGGATGGAAGGAATCGTTCTGCCACCCAACAGCCAAAGGCTTTCTGCATCCTTCAAAATAGTAATTCCCTTCTAGGGCATTTGCATTTTTCCTCTTTAGATAGTTATGCTATGCGTTTGCCATGACTAAGTCCATCTGTTGAGAGTTAGTCCTTTAAATAATTATGTCCACATTTCTGCTGGATAGTTCCAATTAATGACAGTCCTTTGCATACTGTTCAATATCAGACTGTAAGCCGCAAATTCTTACAGCTCTGAATAATACCCTCTGTCTGCCTGTCGTGCATGTATGAACTCTTTATTCTAACCACAGAGCTATGAAATGTCTCCTTTCTGTCAGCCCGAAGGGAAGGGTTTTGGAAGAAGCAATAATCATTGATATGCATAACTCCCAAGCCACTAGTGTCATGAGGGTCTGATCTCCAGCACTTTGAACTCTGGCTTGTCTGACCTCTCCCAAACATGCAGAAAAGTTATACAGATTTTTTTAAAAAAGACCGTTGTCCCTCTGAGCAGGAAAGAGTTGTTTCAAAACAGAGCAAAACAGAACAAAAGAGTTGTTTAAAACATTAAAAATAATGAAGTGGACAGCTCACTATAGTTTTCAGTCCCTTGGGGACATTTTATAAAGTCAAAGAAAATAGATATGGCTGAAAAGACAGCAGAGGATTTGCCATTCTTGTGCCGTGCCGATAGAAAGTAAAACTCACAGCTACAATTTTCAGCCTTTTCTATGCCAGATGTCATGTTAAACAGCAGAAGTGTCAAACCACCCCCTCTGACCTCACACGAAGGGAAGGAATGCTGGTGCTAGTGTGGAGGGATGCTCTGAGACTTATTAGTAACTCCCATGGACAGCTCTTCTCGTTAACGGGCTGTGCCTTGAAAACCAGCGTGTCGTGCATTGACTGATCAATCCCACCGCATCCTTTTATAGGTGGATGAGGGATTATTGTCTTCATACAGACGGGGGAAACTGGGACACGGAGATCAAATTTCTCAGGCGAAGTTGCCAAGGAATGACTAACCGAGGAGCTGCCGGCTCTGAGCTCTGTTCCTGGAGCTTGGTTTCACCCCGGTGGACCGGAAGCATTTTTGAAATGCCGCCTGCTTCGTGCTGAATGCTGGCTGCACAATTCACACCATGCGTTCTAGTTCCTGAAAACAAACACTTGATGGCAGGAGCCAGGCTTCCAGGCTTGTCAATACATCTCTGATTACAGTTTCCACTAGCCCTTTTAGTGTCTGCTATTCCTGAATCACTTGGGGAGATACATATATATAGAAGTGTACATATAAAATATATGTATACATATATGTGTATATATATCTGCTTTTTCATCAGTTTGCTTTCCTTAATATCATCTTTCATCCCAGCTGCCACTTCCTGGCAGTCAAAGGAGAACCACTTTGGCTTGTGCTCCAAAACACATTTGGAAAGGAGGTGCAGAAAACTCAGGATTTTCCCCTCCAGGGAATAAAGGAAGAGAAGGAAACTGAGAAAGGGAAGAAAGGGAAGCAGGGGAGTCTGGACAGGAGCTTCGGCGCCTGGAGACGAGAGCGGAGGGAGGGACTCGGTGCTTAGTGGTGTTGTCCCTGCGGTCCTGCTGCCTCTTTGCCTTTGCCTGGGGGTTCCCCTCTGCCTGCCCAGCGCCTCCTGCAACACAGGAGGGAAGTTCAGAACCAACAAAACCTTAACCAGGACCCAGGCAGCCAGTGGGGACGGGAATGGGGACAGAGATGGGGACATCTCTGGTGGCTGAGGAGAGAGGAAAGATTAGCATCTGCTCAGGAGGATTTGGAGAGAAATACAGTTACATGCTTGCTTACCCCTCGTTTGGCAGACAGCGGCCATGAAGCAAACTGAACGCAGGGATTTCCATCTCACACGGCGGGAGTGCTGCACACAGCTTACGCCGAGCACGGCCAAGCCGAGAGACGGTTCCCAAAGGGCGTGGAGCCGTCCGCGAGGTGCCAGGGAGGTGGCAAGGCCACCGCGCCGAGCAGGCGGTTCTGCCAGGGGTGCTCAGCGCCTGTGACCCGGTGACATTCAGTACAGGCGAGGAGAGGACTGTCCCAGCCGGGAACACAGCGCCCCGTGATGTGCTGCCGCAGGACTGATTTCCCAGAGATGAAGGGAACTGTGAGTCAAAACTGACAGCAAAAGATTTCACATGGAAAGACACAAATTAACGTGGATGAGTCTGTAAAAAGACTGCATTAAGTTGCCAAAGAGCCATAATTCCTCCTTCAAGAGAGTCCATCTGGCACAGACTCAGTGCAAAGACAGCAATTAGAACAAAAAAGCAATATGTAACAAATAGAAATGAGGAGATGGAGGGATTGAGAGCAATTAATATGAATTAGTTTTATGAAGTGCATGAAATACAGAAGGAAAAAAGGCAATTTAAGGCAAAAATTCCTGGCTGTCAGTTTTAAGGACAAAACACGGTATATTTATAATTGTATTTAGAGAAAAGAAAACCTAGTAACAGTCCAGGACTTTTAATAGATGGAGAGAATAACGCTGTTCAGAACTATGCAGAAAAATCCAGAAAGTTTTAATAAATATTTCTCATTGGAGTTCAGAAAGAATCAAGAATGATGTGACGGAATCATATAGTGATGATGTGCTATTTTCCAGTTCGTTAGTAACAGATAACAGCAAGTAGGAAAAATTGTTTAAAACAGCCAGTCTACAAAGCTTACACAAAGTGTCCTCAAAGAGCTTTCACCAGCTGGTATTAACTGTTAAATATGTGGATTTGTGGAAATTTATAGAATGAAAAATACCTGTTCTACCCTAGTACTCAAAAAAGATGAAGTGGAATAACCCAGGCTAGGCAAGCAGCCAGTCTTTAATAGAACTGGTGCGTGCGAAGTGAGTGACACTCTCGTGTGTTAAGTGCTTGTGAAAAAGTGTGAGGTCCGTGTGGTTATTTGGTGACCCCCAGGCTGGCTCACCCGCCCCCGGTGGGACCCTGCTGGCCTTTAATGACAACGTGCTGAGGCAGCAGAAACTCCTAAACCTGGCGACCAAGAGCACGGTTAGACTTGATGATTCACACCAGCAATTCCACAAGTGACGGGAATCTTCTTGCTCTGGGTGCTGAGCTGGTCTCGTAGGGTGGCCAAACTTGGGAAGCAGAGTCTCACACTTTCCTCTAAAGCACCTGGTCCTGGTCTGTTCTGGATGTGCCACTGAAGTAATGGGCTTTGGGTCTCATCCAGACTAGCAGTTCCTCATTTCTATTAATTAGCTGTAGGACTTCCCCTCGGATGAGGGGTGCTCTGTCTGAGGAGAGCTGCATAATGACTTTTACCTGCAGAATTAATTCAGCCCGGGCCCATTATAGCTTAAGAAAGGATTAAACAACTTATGGATGGTCTGGCTGAGCGGTGGCTCATTCAGAAGGTGTCAAGGGGCTGCAGGAAGGGCAGGTACATTAGTAACACCATCACGTCACCATCTCCAGAGTCCTCTCTGCTCTCTGCCCGCAGCGCAAAGCCCCCGCTCGTGCCGTGCACCCAAGAACGTAAGGACGGCGACTCAGTCGGATCTGGCTTTAGCTCCCACGGCAGGGTTGAGATGATGATAAAAACGGGTTGTGAATGAGGTTTGGTTTGCTATTACTTGCACAGGAGGTTTTCTTTGACGTCTTCCGAGGGATTCCATGGTGTGCTCGCTTGCCTAAACCTCAAGTCTGAGCCCTTTCTTTGCCAGTAATGTTAGCGACGTTGCATACTGCCTGCCCCGGGGGGGATATAGCAGAATCTTAAACTCTCATTGTCATTCACAAGCCTTTTTTGAGCACTGGACTATTTTTGTAGAGACTGGATTGAAAATGTTCAGTGGTTCTCTTAGCTTTTGTGTCATTCCCTTCCCGACACTCAGTAATAGCTGTTTCCAACACTCGTTCCGTACGGACACACATTAACCGCTGTCTGTCTGTCTTGGCTGGGAGCTGCGGGGTTAAGTTCTGTCCCTGATCTTTCTTTTGCATGGCAGATACTATAAAAATAAATAGGACTGTGCAGCATTTTCCCTAGATGGAGTGATGAACCTGCCTGCGTTTGCATGTAAAAATATAAGTAAAAATGTGGATCCTAACCCAGTCACTGCCACTTTCAGTCACCTGTGATGTAATGAAACACCCAAGCTCACGACTGAAAACTGAGCCCAGTAACAATGGTGAAATAATCAGGAAATAGTTCTGCTTTGCGCCTGATACTGTTTCCTTCTCGGCAGCCCGAACTGAGGAAGGAACTTAAGCCTGTGATGAATTAAGCATCTGTTTAAAGATTGTGTTGAACAGGGAAGTTTCCCTGAATCCGTGTCTATGAGTGTGATATCTTTTTCTTGAGGTGAAAGATGAGGGATACAAACACCTGTCCAAGGTTAGTGCTTAGGAACAAAAGCCCTCTATACATTGATTAACTGGGATTATTATTAAAAATCAGTTACAATTAATTCATTACAGAATCAGAATTAGGAATTGGCTGTAATAAACCATCCAATCCATCTGTCTGGCCTAAGGCAGGATCCGATTTATCATTAATAACATTTTGTATCGTAGTCCCGTGTCTTGATTTGGGATCAAGTAGAATCTTGGAAGTCAGAAAGGAGCCTTAAAGAGAAAGTACCTTCAAACCAGAAGATTTCTGCGGACCTGGGCCACTAGTGGAGATGTTGATGTCAGTGGGAGTTTCTGGTAGGATCTAGGAAAGAGTTCCCAGAGCACAAATGCTAATCCCTGCTTTTCCAGCTTTTCCTTGCTACTTTCTTTTTAACTCCAGTCTCAAGTATTGACATTTGAGGGCCTTTTTTTCTTTCTTTCTCAGATGTTAATCCCAGGGACCAGAAGTGTCTCCGATGCTGAATGTAGGTATAACCCTGAAACTCGTGAATCCACAGCTGCTGGATTTCTGGATTGGTCCATATGGTCACAAGAGGGAAGTGCTAACCGAGCCCTTCTCGGGCAGTGTCTGTTAAGGGTTCACACTCGTGTTCCCCGCACAGCTCGCACGGGCTCCAAAGAAGGGCTGTGGCCTGCCTGGCTGTGCGTACCTGCCACACACCCCCCTGGACCGAGAGAGAGCAGCCACTGCTGGCCACGCCGCGAGGCACCGTACAACCTGTCACAAAAAATAACCCCTTCCTGAAGAGTTACAGGCACCACAGGTATTCATACATGCATATTCCAGGGGTACATCTACGTATGATCACTGCACACATGGACGTCTGACATAGAGTAAGACTGAGCTTTTTCTTTTTTTTTTTTCTTTTTTTTTTAGGGCAGTGGGTCTGTTCTTGCTGCGCTTTAATTTGAAAAACTGGTTGGAACTCGTTAAGTCAATAATTATTCTTTTGAATGTAGGTCAAATTATTTTCTATTTTTTCCTCTCCCTCTTGGGACTTGGAAGAGGGTTTCAATGCTCCAGTACTCCAAGGATAGAAGCACCATGCTTTCCATTAGTAAGAGACTACTCTCAATTACAAAGCAGGAAGACTTGAGGGATTCAAGATAAATAAATTCCTATATGCTTCAGCAGGTTTTCCTATAGAGCAGCTTCCCTCGAAGCAGGAAATCTGCAGAAATCAAAACTCCCTTCTCAATACACCATGGTTTTCAAAACAGTCTAAGATTTTCACCAAATTTGCTGAAAAATAGAGTGAAATAAGTGAGTTCAGTGGAAGTACCCTCTGTTCTGTTGAGAGCCTCTCCCCGTGGCAGACAGCTGCCTGTTTACATGCTCTTCACAGGCAGGAAATCCCTGGCACTTCTCTGAGCAGGTAGTTTACAGGATCTCAACGTCCGTAACCGAGTTGTCAGCACCCCCTCGGTGATCCATGGCGAATGGGCATCTCCAGAGGAACATTTATTTCAAAAGTTCAGCAGTCCACATCAAATGAGTTGCCCCGTGGGGGTGAGGTTGATAAGGCACGCAGGCGTGCAGGCGAGCTCCAGGCCACCCTCTGCTCCCCAGCACGAACGACCGGGTGTTCATCTACAGCTGCTGATACAAGCATCCAGAAAAACATTCACCCAGCTCCGATAACATAATGGAGTGCATTTGAATCCCATTGATTTTATTCTAAGAGTATGCTGAACATGTTATTCAGCCATACAGCTGGGTTATCAGAGGGCCTGTAGCTTTCCACCTTCTGCAGACCTCCAGAAATAGATCTCGCCTTCTCTTTTTAAGGCATTTGCTTTATTAGAGAAAAAAAAAAAGCAACAACAACTTCTGCGGTTTCCTTCATCAGTAACACCAAGAAATACTTCTGCACAGCAGGAACTATGGGCTGTATCAGAAAACTGTATTTATCCACCCACCTCACCAGACTGAGAACCCTCTGGCATGAGTCACAATTGTTTATGCTCTGTTCTGGGCCTTGGGGGCTTTTCTTTTTTCCCCTTAATGCAGTGGAAGGCTCCAAGACTGGAAACTGCTGGAGAAATATGACTTTATCCACCATAATTTTATTACTGTGAACTGCTTTTGTAAGATATCATTCCAAGACATGGACCAATGCTATTTAAACACCACAGGCCTATTTCTTCTTTATACCAAAGCCCTTTACCTCGCTCCAACAGTGTAAAAGTTGCCTCCAAGTGTGTGAAAATTCTATTTATAGTCACCAAAAGCCTCTTAATAGTTGTCTTCTGTTTTAAAGAGGCCTTGGGGTAATTCAGAAATTTTGCAGCTGGCCTGTTATGGTTGCTTTAGTGATTCTGAAGGGCGTTAGCAACCTACGGACATAAGACACTGTAAATTCCACAGAGGGTACGAGGCTGTTAGAGCCACCGGCTGCGCAGCGCTGGCTGCAGCAGTAACTGTTAGACGTGGAGATCGTGTGTTTGATCGTCAGCATCAAACAAGGCGGCAGCCGCCACAGTGCTGTCACCAAAATGGTGGCTGGACATTCTCAACGTCCGCAGCACAAGCAAGATTGTCACATTCCTAATTTTCCCTCCCACTTAAAATTCTTGGGGTGAGGCGAGTAGGAGCCCAATCTGCCTGGGGCTGTGGCAACCACAGCAGCTCCTGGTGCATCCTGGCAGAGAACCACCATAAGACGTTCAGATATGCTGGTTTGTTTTCTTTGTTTTCCTCAAGAAAAATGAGGACGGTGTGAAAATGATGTGTGGGCCACAGCTCTGAGGCTGCCTTCCCATCTCCAAGCAGGGCTCGCCCCAGGCAGCGTGAGGGCTGGGGGCGGTGTGGGACTGCCAGCCCAAGCAGGGGGGGGGCAAAGAAAATTAACTACAACTCCCCTGAGGCACTGCAGCAGCGTTTAAAAATGGAAATATTTTGGGTTTGCCTCATTTGACAAAAGGCCCGGCTTTTTCTGTGGAAAAATCAACTGAAAATATACATTTTGTCATTGAATCAAAAGTGTCTGTGCAAAATCTTCAATCCCCCCCTCCCCAGCTTTGTTGATGGCTGAGATGAAGATATTTCCGTTCGCTGCTGATCGAAGCACTGCACGGCTGGAAATCCAACTTTGTACCTTGTGATCTCACCCATTCTGCCAGCATCTCTTTGAAATGCATTTTTAAAACCTACAACGGCATCACCTGACGCCGAGCAGCACGTCCCTGCCCAGCAGACAAACTCTCTGTGCTCCAGACCTGCTGTGGGACCCGAGTAGGTGGTTGCTGCTAAAACTGAGCTGCTTTGCAGCTTTAAACGCAACAAACCTCGGAGGGAAGAGCAAGGCTGGCAGGGGACTGACTCCGAGTGATGGGGGGCTGGCTAATGAAATATCATTAAGGATCCACAGACACTGCTTTTGTGATTAAAATTTAATTTCCCTCAAAACATGCAGTGGGTAGAACTTAAGGAGACCCTCCAAGTCCTTGCGTGCAGACCCAGCAGCGCCGGGGATGCTGCTCCGTGGAGCAGGACGCCCTTTGCACCCTGAAACGTGCTCCCGTGGGCAGGTTTGCTGCGTGCTGTGGCGGCTTCTCTGGGTGTTTATTTTCCAAATCAGTTCAGCCGCAGCCGATGCACGGCCCTCTGTTGTTGTTGGGGTTTTTTTGGTTTGTTTTTCAAACCTCTCTTCCCAGACTGTCGTGTACCGATAACACCCCAGGCATTTCCCAGGTGTCTCTCCGTTATTTCTTCAGAAAGGCAGAAGAGGGAGGGAGAAGGGGGTTTGCCTGTCTTTGAGCCGGCGAGGGGGAAATAAATAGCCAAAAAAAGCTGCTTTGGCTCAGCTGCTCGGCTGGGTGGGGGCCTGGGTGCCTGCACGCACCCGGGGTTCCTCGCGCTGCTTCTCCTTGTTTGGCTGGGAGCTGGAGCGTGCCGGGGATTGGCTGCGGAGAGGGAGCAGGAGCGGAGACCGAGAAGCAGCAGGCAGAGAGGGTGAAGGGAAGCGAGCTCGCTGCCTGCGGAGTGGCAGCTGACAAGGCAAGCAAACCAACGCTGACACGCTCGTCGGCATTTGTCAAGCAAATTGCAGCTATTTTTATAGGAGACACTTTGCCTACATCTTAACTAAGAATCCAGGGCCGAACCTGATCTGCCTGAAGTGTAATGAGAAGTATCTCTTCTCAACCCCCCTTCTCCCCATCTTGCACATGTTTTCAAGGCACAGTTGTGCAGAGTTGTGCATAAGCAAGATTTCTTGGCCGTTAGCAGGCTTCCAAATTGTTCTTTTCTGTGCCGCTCTGCCAGGGTGCTCTTTATTTTTATAATGATACAATTTTTTGTCTCCAGAGCCAACATAATTGACACACTGGACAACAGAGCCAGCCCTTTTCGGGAAGGGCAGATTGGTTGCTCCTCTCTTGGCCAAGCATGGCCTCTTTGTGCAGCGTTAGTCCCGCATGGATAGACCCACAAAACCGGTGTGCGAGGCACAAAGCGAGGTCTGTGCTCTCTTTGGCTTTGAAGCTCCATTAAGGTTCATTGCAACATGCCAGCGTCTTTGGAAATGCCATCAAAGGCCGGGGACCATCTCAGGGGCTGGCAGGGAGGGAGCAGAGAAACAGAGGTGGGAAAAACTAGCAAGGGGTAAGGAGAGGTGACCAGATGCAAGAACGAGGGCAGGAAGGGGAGCTGAGGCTGATCCTGGAATGGTGAGGTTATCTTGGAAGCAAAGACAAGGACAAATGTCCACAAACAGATATGTTGGGAAGCTAAGTGATTTATAGGGCAAGAAGAGGGAAAGCAGAGGTTTGAGGAATGGGATTGAGAAAAAAAAAAACCAACCAAACCAAGAAAAGGAGTAGCCAGAAGTGAAGATTAGAAACTGGAGAAAAGCGGTTGCAACAATATTCCACTTTGCCAACAACCTTCAGCTTTGGTGTTTTTCTTAAATCGTCAGGCTCCTGGAGTCATGCAACTAAATGAGCTTCCCAAAACCCCAGAGACATCAGCAGGCAAAAAGAATTCCATATTGACTCTTTAAAGCTCCTCCTTTAAGCCTCATCTCTGAGGGTTTGTCATTTCTGTTGCTTCATGAGTCCAGCCAAGACAGTTGTCAGTTATTTTTCAGGTTACTGCTTCTGCTTTTCTGAGTTCTGCATGAGGCTCAACACAGAGCCTTGGAAAACGAGAGAGCTTTTCTTCAGGTCTTTCCAGGCTATTTTGATGCAGGAAGCACAGGGAAATGTGTCCAGCCTGTTTTGCAGATTTCTGAAATATCTTGGAACAATATTTGAATTTCTGAGGGCTTGGCCAAACGAGTCCTGAACACAGCACTTAAGGTTTTCCTGTCACAAAGCATCAGGCAGCTTTTGTGTGCAGCTGGCGACTGAACGGCAAGGGGCTGGTTGCAGAGACGTTGGTTCTGTGGTTAGTTTTGGCCCACAGATGAGGTGTGTTGCGTCGTGCGGCGTTGGCAGTTTGTGTCGTGGAGCGCGGTTCCTGCTGCCACCCCGGGTGACAAAGTGGCTGCTGGTGCCTCGCAGGTCCTGGGGTGAGGAGAGGCTGTGGTGTGACACTGAGAGTAACGGATAGATCTACGTACACGTGTATGTATCCATCTGTCTGTCTGTCTAGCAAATATTTTTGCAATATCTGGACTTCTCTGGGGAGAAGAATTCCCTGTGGAGACGTCCTTCTTCATCAGACTGCATCATCCCAACAGACAGCTCAGACCGAGCGTGTCTGAGACGAGAAAAAAAACCCACGGGAACGAGTTTATACAGCTGGTTATTTATCATGACATGGCCTTGTTGCCTAAGCAGAACCTGGGGGTTTATAAATCAGGACTTTTCCTTTAGGGTAGATTGGTGTGATTTGTAAATCTGTAATAGGATCTGTAAATCTGCAGCGGGGTTAATAAACCTAGGCTCAGATCTATAAATTGAGAGTAGGGTTTGCAAATCCATCAGCGGGGGTGGAAATCCTATAGGCCAACTCCTACAGCTGTTGAATGTTTTTATTCTCCATCTGATTTTTAAGAGTGATTTTTTGAAACCAGTCTGTAAGGCTTGGCATATGCAGGTGAGGTTACTGAAATATGCACCAAGAAATAGGACATTTCTTAGGCTTTAAGAACAAGCCTAGAAATTGTGGAAACCATGGAAGAGTTTAATGCATTTTTGTGTATTTTCAATCTATTTTCCAACCTGTTCTTCCTATCTCTGCTTGGATCACTGTTATTGCAAAAGCAGCCTGTATGCTTTTTTCCTGCAAACTACCAGTTACTGTCGAAAAGGTCACTGAGAACAAACCTTGTCCTGTGTTACCAACAGACAGAGCGATTTTATTGTCACCAGTAAAGAGAAAAATATCCTTCCAGAGAATTATGCTAAGGCACAAAGTTTAGATTCAAGCCCAGGTTATTAAATCTGATGCAGGAATTGGTGACTGAAAATGCAGGCGGAGCTCTCGGAGCTGTACGGTGCGTGACAGCTCGGCGGGAGCTTGGCTCGCGGTGACTTTGGGGTCCCTCCTGTCCCCTCGTGCCTTGCTGCCCTCTCTGCTCCCGGCCAGCCTGGCCAGGCCACGTCTGAGGGTTAGTTAAACCCGCCAGGAGCCTGATGAGGGTCTTTCTGGCAGCATTAGCTACCTCTGTGAGACTGATCTGTGAGAGCAGACACTGAGGTAGGTCATAGTAGTAAAAGAAACAAAAAATTGCCTTGATTTTCATCCTGCTGGGTGCAGCATGTTATTGCATATTTTAAGGAAACACGTAGGAGGGAACTGTACTTCTAAGAGCTGTAAAATGTCCAGGGCTTGAGCTTGCGATGTAAAAGATGAAGCCAGTGGTGCTGTGGTGTCTGATGACTCTCTGGCAGTGGATGTGAAAGAAACGGGCTGCAGGGAGTTGGTGCTGAGCGGGCAGATGTGCCGCGTGCCCCGTCCCGCTGCGGCCGTGCTGCTGCCGGATAAAACAGATAAAACAGTAGCTGCGTCTTCTCTGCTAAGGAGACAGTGAGGGCCCGGGGAGGCAGCTGGTGGCTGCGGACGGCACCTCGCTGCGGCAGGGAACGCTGGTGCTGGGCTGGCCTTCCCTCGACTTCAGCGAGTCCTAAATTTACCCAGGTTAAGACCTGTCCCTCCTTACTGCTCGTTAGAGGAGGCTTTGACAGGAACCTGGCAGCGACAGGAGCTCACTCCCTTCTTCCAGCCTAACCCAGCTTTCGGTTGATAGCAAAGGTTTAGGGAGGAAATACGGAGTCCCAGCTGAGCTGTTCACTGCTGTCAGCCCTCTGACAACCTCCCTTGTCATCGTCTCTTCTCCCCATCCCCAAAACTGGGTCCTTCTTAGAAACTCCAGGGACTTACTGGATCCTGTCTGAAAGGCTGGGCAGGTTAGCTTGGGTGTACCAGGTACCGCAGCACTGCCAGCTGTTTTTCATGACCTTTCTTTCAGCTGTTCTGCTGGTTTTCAGCATGAAACAGAGCTTGTGTTGGCTTTTCTAAAGGCTTCCACACGTAGCAGCACTGCTACAGGCCTTCTGAAATATGGGAAGGTCACTGGGGAGACCAGCACCTTGCTGGTGCTTCCTGGGTTGCAAGAGGCCACACATGGTTCTCAAGAGGTTCAGTACTTTTAAAATGGAACCTAAACGCCTTTCCCACCTTAACCATGTAATGCTTTAAGAAAACTGTAAGGAGGTGGCTTGGTTGAGTTTGCTGGCGATGCTGTTGCAGCATTAACGGGGGACGTTGATCACTGCCCTTCCCTTGTGTGAACAGGGACTCCCGTCCACCTCGCCGAGGCAGCAGCGTAGCCCTTCCCCTGCAAAAGACTTTTTGTGGAGCAATCCAGTTCATCAGCATGAAAAAGTGTTTGACAGTAGTCCTGGAAACATCGCTTGATTCTAGTTATGCAAAAACCCTTAAGACTTTTTTACATTTTATTTTTATTTTTCCTTTAATTAAAAAAATTCCTTTCATCACAGCCTTAAAATCAATCAAAATAAACAGAGCTGCAGCAGACTGAAACAATGTCCCAGAGTCTGTACATATGGAAGGTTTAATTCACATAAAAATCAGTGCAGATCTTTTCCCAAAAGCAACAACCCAGTCCCTTTCCCCCCTCCCAAATCCCCTTTTAAGAGGAGGAAAGGAGAACCTGAAATACAAGTCAAAGGGGAAAAGAATGGATAGATCAAGCAACAATAAAATCGGTATCATGTTTGTAAATATTCTTTTGAGCAGTTGCAGCAAAAAATAGCACCTTCAAAGGCTCTTTGTACAAGCTCTGTGGAAACCAAGGCTCTCCGAGGAGTGTAACCGGGTTAGAGACATGACATGATGTTTTGCTCGTGGGCAAGAATCACCTCCTCCAACTTTTAACTCTTTGGGCTTGCATACAGTTAGTGGAAAGAAATCAATACCTGTAGAAGGTGATTTATTCATCCCTAGAGAAGCACCTAAAATAGTTTAGATCTGCTGGAGATACCTTTCCTGTGGAAGGAAGCTGAATAACTAGAGGTGGGCAAAATTAATCCCTCCCGACTGACCTGACTTTCACTGGCATTTGTACTCCTGAATGGTTTGGGCATTCTTGGAGAAGGGAGGGATCCACGCCCTTACATTCCCTTCTAGCTTTTTTGGAAACTCTTGTTTTGCTCCGAGCCGTGACTCATTAGGGGATAAATCCCATGTGGCTCGTTAGACATGAGTGTTCACAAAGTTCAGGGTCAGATCTCCGTTCACTGTCTTGGTTCACAGTTTGATTCCTTCGATTACTGGATACAGAAAAGTGAAAGAGGAGACTATTCCTTTCTTGCACAGCAAAGTAGACATAAAGGTTAATCTTGGGGAATTCTGATTAAATGGATTTTGAACCCTTCTCTAATATTGACGCTTCCTTGTGCTTTGAAGTTCTGGTCAGTCACTCCTGGAGCTGGTCTTTGCTGGGTGATGAATCAAAGCTAAGTGTAGAGGATCTTTGGATTTCCATGGAAAATGGGCGACAGAACTCTGGGGTCAGTGAGCTCCACCGCCTTGCCGTCTCCTGATCGCACACCAGGCCTTGCCAGTTGTGCGGAGCCGGTCCTCGGGCTCGTACTCCTGCCGGTGTCGTGGCTGACGTCAGTTATCGCAGCTCTGTGGAACTTGGTGCAACTGAGGGCTCTTCGTGGCTGTTAATTATCCGGCCTAGCAGAGCAGCTTCTTCTTACAGGCTGGAGCTTTTGGTGCTTTGATGAGGACCGAGTTGGCAGATCAACATGTCCCTAATCTGCCTTCCAGCAGACCGAACAAACCTTCCAGCAAAGAGCTAAAACTCTTGAGTCCCTGAGATCCTTTGCTTTTGCCGGAAGGCCGGGAATTGGCCTGGGTTGTTGGATGGGCTGGGCTGTGACACAAAGCCCTGACGCTGCAGCATCGCAGCGTGGAGACCAGATCGGCCGCTCTGCTAGAGCAGCCACAGTCGGTCAGATGCTTAAGAACCTGCTCAGAGCTGTCAGCAAGAGCCTGGGAGCTTCGCGGAGCAGGAGCAGCCTGAACTTAACCCGTCCCTGCACAGACCCCCAGGGCACTTGGAGCGGCCTCAGCCTGCAGCTGGGGCTTTTCTGCTCCTCCCACGCTCCACTCGGTTTCTTCAACAAAAAAGGGATGTAATGGTGGCAGGAGCAGCGTTCCTCCCTCCCCTCTCCCATCCTTCCTTCGACCAGTCCATGCACTCCTTGAACAAGCTCAGCACTTAAAGACTCGTATAGTTGCTTCTTTTCCCACCCCATCACCCCCAGCTTTGCTCCATTCACATCACAGCCACTGTTCGGTTCTTCCCGGGGCCTTCTGTTCGCTAGGGGTTCTTGTAGCTCGGATGCCGATAGCTCCCGGTCCGCTGGAAACCATCCATTATTTTTCCTGAGGGGAGAATGGGGGCCCTGGGCTTCTTCCCAGCTTCGCCAATTGAAATTCAGTGCCAGCGTGGTGGGTCGGGAGGGGCAGGTGGGTTGGATGTTTGATGGCTTCTGCTCTCAGGGCCAAGATGTGGAGATGAGGGGAAATACCCAGAAATACGTAGTCTTCAAGTTTTCTAGGAGCATGTGGCTGAAACAATCAGACAGGGACCTGAGGGAGAGGGGGAGAGAGGCTGAAGAAGAAGGCTGAGGAGAGGGGCAGGAAGGCTGACGCCTTGTTTACTGCCTGCCCGGTGTCGGCACGCTCCTCCCGGCACGGTTGGACTGAGCGGCCGGGGGGGAGCGTGTGATGCAAATCCCTGGGAGCAGAGCTCTGCTGATTAGGGGCTCTGCCTCTAACGAGGGGCTTTGCCCCCTGTCCTTGCAGTGAATCTCTGCCACTTAGAAATTAGGAGGAAGTTTTCTTTAAGGGGACTTTCTGTCATTTTTTTGGAGAGTCAGGGGAGCTGTGAACTGTTTCCCTACAAGGGAATCAAGGAAAGTTATTTCCTATTGAAAAAGCAGGGAAGCAGGTACAGGCTTTTAAATTTTAAATTTAAAAATATTCCAGAGCCAGATCGAGGGCAGGTTCCTTAGTACATTGCAGCCATGCAGAAAGAAGGATTTGGGGAGGGGGATTTAGCAAAAATCTTACATAATGCTCAATGTTTTAACACCTGAGAAACAAGTACGTGGCAGGGGTGCTTCGGGAAAGAGCTTCCACTCCGTGCTGGGCTCTGTGCTGACGAAACCCTCGGGCACGAAGCCGCAGTGGCGCTGTTACTCGGCTAAAGAATCCCCCACACTTTCTGCAGACCCTGAGCGCTTGACCACGGGGCACGATGACAGTGCTGGTGTGGGGGACGGCCAGCGTTTGTCACCCGCGTGCGCCCTGAGCTGGCAGAGAGTGAAGGTCCCGCGGCTCTGTCCTGACTAGCGTGGCTGGTGGTCCAGGTGTTTCTCTGAACTAGCCCGTGTGTCTCTAACCTGGCCCTGCGGGTCTCTGAACTGCCCCGGGCCGTGCAGCCACCCGACCCCGCAGAGCGCCAGGCCGGGAGCAGGGGTGCGACCCCCCGCCTTTGGCACCCGGGGCTCTCTCAGCACAGAACGTGCTGCGTCTGCCTGCCCGGGGCCAGACAGAACCTCAGTGAGGAGACCAGGGCAAGGTCGTGTGTGTGTGTGTGTGTGTGTGTGTGTGTGTGTGTGTGTGTGTCTGTCTCTGTGTGTGTGTGTCTGTGTGTGTGTGTGTCTGTGTGTGTGTGTGTGTGTCTGTCTCTGTGTGTGTGTGTCTGTGTGTGTGTGTGTCTGTGTGTGTGTGTGTGTGTCTGTGTGTCTTTGTGTGTGTGTGTGTGTGTCTGTGCGTGTCTCTGTGTGTGTGTGTGTCTGTGTGTGTCTGTGTGTGTGTGTGTGTCTGTGTGTCTTTGTGTGTGTGTGTGTGTCTGTGCGTGTCTCTGTGTGTGTGTCTGTGTCTGTGTGTGTCTGTGTGTGTGTGTGTCTGTGTGTCTTTGTGTGTGTGTGTGTGTCTGTGCGTGTCTCTGTGTGTGTGTCTGTGTCTGTGTGTGTGTCTGTGTGTGTCTGTGTGTGTGTGTCTGTGCGTGTGTGTGTGTCTGTGTGTGTCTGTGTGTGTGTGTGTGTGTCTGTGTGTCTTTGTGTGTGTGTGTGTCTCTGTGTGTGTGTCTGTGTGTGTGTCTGTGTGTGTGTGTGTCTGTGTGTCTGTGTGTCTCTGTGTGTGTGTCTGTGTGTGTGTCTGTGTGTGTGTGTGTCTCTGTGTCTCTGTGTCTCTGTGTGTGTGTCTGTGCATGTCTCTGTGTGTGTGTCTCTGTGTGTGTCTGTGTGTCTCTGTGTGTCTCTGTGTGTCTCTGTGTGTGTCTGTGTGTGTGTGCGCAGGGGTTTAAGGGGTGTGCAACGACACCTGACCTTGACAAGCGTCCTGCAGTCACACGAAGCGAGAGCCCCGGGTTGGCCGCACGGTTCCTGCTCTCCCGTCACCTTCGGAGCAGAGAAACCGGGAGCCGCTGAACTGCGAACGCGAAGTGAGAGCGAAACGGTGGAGAGCGTGAAGGAGAGGAGCAACCAGGCAGTCGTCTTCCCTTTCACCAATCCCATGAGAGTCCCGGCTCCTCCGAGCCCCAGATGTGCTGCTCCACCGGTGGGTTCCACGGGGCAGACTGAGGAGGAGGAAGGGAGCGGTTCTGAGCGCGCCGCCTGCATTTGCCGTTTCACGTGAATGTTTTTCGTTGTAAACGTTTGCACGGTGCTGCAGAGGAGAGCTGAAAGGGAAGAAAGTCAGAAATCAAAATGAAAGGCTTTTGCAAATGTCCCTGAGGAGAAGTTGGGAATGATTTTCTGGAGTAAAAGCAGTCTGGAAATTTCCTTTGTGAAAGGGAGTTTCAGTTCTCTGCACAGCTCAACACCTTAATCCCTGACTTCTGTTTTAGGCAGCCAGCGCAGCCCCCGCCTCCCCCAGGCACACAGAGGAGTCAAACCACAGTCAGCACTTCACGATACCAATTCCTACTTTACATTTAGAGCTGTTCTTGCACCGACGACTTCAGGCATTCAGCTCGCTCTGATTTATGTGCCAGCTCTTCAGGATCCAGGGAACCGAGGCTTTTCGTTCCCATCCTTTCGACGATACCAAACATGGGTGCTGCGAGTAGAGTCGGTCGCTGAGCCCCGGCCCCTCTCGCTGTCACCGGTGCCGTTCCCTGGAGAGGCTCCGGCAGCTTCGTGGCCGCTGCAGTGCTGCGCTCAGCAGGGCCAGGGCCATCTGCCTGCCCTTCGCGGGGTCGTGGCAAGTGCAGTCCTTGGAGGACAGGAGATTCCCTCCGGGCTCAGGCATGCGGTGCATGAAGCAGAAAGAGATTTTGCTCTTCAAATTCTTGAGCTGCTTTTATAAAAATGTTTTGCTCGCGGTTGACACTGCTTGTTCCCCTTGCAAATTTTTCCTTGCTGTGCTGTGAAGCGCCCCGGGCGCACGCTCGCGTGGGGTGTTCCTGCTGAGCCACTGCACCCCCTGATTTATGCTCGGCAGAGCCACCGGCTGAGTGCCGTGGTGCGGCCAGGTGAAGGGTGCCTGTGGGTGCCCTGGGGACGCTGCCTCTGCGGGGAGGCCGGGGCAGGTGCAGCAAGAGGAAAGGAGACAGGAAGGAAAGGTTTAAGCACTAGACAGGCATGAAAGCAAAATACAAACCCCCTCAGCTTCCAGGTGGACTCTGCACTTCATCCTGTTCTCTAGAGACCAGGTACAAGGAAACTCTTCATGTCCAACTTTGTTTTAGTCACCTGTTAACACCTGAGCATTTGCTGCCCCATGCCCAGAGCAATTCTGAGGGGCTTTTTGACAAGAACAGCAACGCTCCCAGAGGGTTCAGAAGCTGAAATTACCGCTACAGCGCTTGAGCTTCATGTCTTGGAGATGACAGGGAGGTTGTCTCAGGTTGCAAAGCGCAGCCTTCCCCAGGCCGGCTGGACTGAAGCTCGAAGGTTCTGGGCTTGATTTTCTGGGCCGTGGTGGAAGTGAGGGCGAATCGCTGCCTTGGGACCATCCGAGTTGTCCGAGGCACTGAGGAGGTGGCAGCCGCAGGCCGGGCCTTAGAGAACAGCAAACCCTGGTTCTCGGCTGTTGTGAAGCCCTTCAGGCCTGTTTTCCGTTCGAGTGGCTTGTGTGATAAAACTCAAGCAGGCTCCAAAACCCTCACAAACTCTCCAAAAAAATCTGCTGGAATCCTTTTCAAAGGTTCTAGTGGCATTTCAAGGACAATTCCCTTCCTTCGGTGACTTAGGGGTGTTGCAGTACACGGGCTGCAAATCCATTCCCAAGGAAGGTCCCTTTTTATCGCAGCATCCTAAATTCCTCCCCATCCCCTGGTGCAAGGACCCCCCGGGGCAGCAGCGAGCTGGGCTGGAGGGAAGTTCCCCCTGCAGCCCACCCTCCCTGGTGGGAACGGCTTCCTCGGCGTAGGCGTGCGAAGAGATTACAGAGAATCACTGCAATTGCGGCTGAATCATTTTTATTATTGCAGTTTGTAGGGTTGTTTTTTTTTTTTTGAAAAAAAGCAAAATTTCTATTCAGTCCTTTGGAAGGTGGTTCAGTCAGAGAAACTAAAGGGTGAGAATCAGTGTGTGTTCAGCGCCTGCCTTAGCGGTTTATATGGCCAAAGGGAGAATAACCTGTCGCTAACTGTGACCTGGCGGTGAACTGCACCCGCTGGGTGGGAGGAAAGAGGCTGGAGCCACTTCCCCCTGCCCGGGGAAGGTTCCCCTGGCGCAGCCCCACCACAGCTTCCGCGTCGGTTCTCCGCTCGGGAACCTGCGCTCCAGAAGGGAGGAAACAGCAGCACTGACGTGACTGGCATGTTTGCCACACACACGCCACTCTTGCTCATAATTGGCTTTTTGTCTCTAATCCCAGAAGCGGGATTGACAGAGGGGAGAACTTTGCAAAATTTAAAATAAATCTAAAAAAGAATAAGAAGAGGGCAGAATTATAGCCCATGTGGGAGAAGGGGAGAGGGATATCCTGATGTAGGGATGAGTTTAGAGATATTCTTGTGAAGCAGCCAATAACCCCCAGAGCCCTCCGCTCTGGCTCTGGTGCTGGGTCTCTCGGCCATGGTGGAGGCTGAGCCCAGGGTTGAAGTTTTCACAGCTCGGTAATCAGACCCGCTCGGAGTCTGGCATTTCTGCCTTGTGAAGAATTCCACAATTCAAATTTAATTTTGTTTTGAATGAAAACAATGTAAAAATTGCCTGTGGGAAAAACTGTCAGGCTTCTTGAAGGGGGGTGGTTGGTAAAACAAAATGTTTTATTTTGACTTGGAGAGATTTTTAAGGAAAAATTCACATTTTGTATAATACAAAAATATTCCCAAGTGAAAAATATACGTTTTCTACTCTGAAAACTCATGGTTTTTTTCTTCCTAAGTTATTCCTTTTCCTTGGGCCCCGCCAGAAATTATGCTTTCTAACAGGGAACATATTCTGAAAGAAAGTTTCCAATCAATTTTGGAAATAGTAAATCTTCACAAGATCCTCCTCAGCAGTGATGAGCTGCGAGAGGAGGAGGAGAGAGGAGGTGGGGAGAGGAGGAGGGAGCAGCCGATGTATGGATCAGATCTGGGATCTTGCCTTGTACAGTTTGAAAAATTGTCCTAAATGACCTGTTGTACTTGTGCTAGCCCGAGGTACTCTGTTCCCCACGGAGCGGAGGGGAAGAGCCGGGGTAAGACAGGAACAGGGGAGAGCGGGACATCTTCCAGGGCAAGAACACAGCACTGGGAGCAGAAGAGCTGCCACTCCTCCCGCGGCGCCGTGGCTCAGTCCGGGGCAGCGCTCTGCTCTCCAAACAAAAATATCGCACCTCGAGCGGCATCGCGCTCGGCCCTTTAGGTTTGCAGACCAGAACTAGGAAATGGCCTCCTGGGTTTTGGCGGGATGAGAACTGCAACTCTGCCCAGGTTGGAAGGAGTTTCCTCCTACCTCAGCCCCAGCGTATCCTCCAAATCTGGTTCTAGTTACAGACTAAGAAGCCTTGCGCAGGTTGCGCTGGAGAGCAGAAACGGTCCCGTATTTGTGCCCGGCTCTGCCCAGTGTGTACCTCATCCCTTTTCTCTGGACAGCCGAGACCTAAAGACGGCAACCCTGCGTCCAGGCCTCTGGGTCTTATCAGATGTGATTCAGTTCCGTAATCTGCTGCAGGCAGCAGTGAAATAAAGATGCCCTCGGTTACCCGTCTGCCAAAAAACGTCACCTGTTTTGGGTGACCACACAATGTTTCATCCCCGCCTCTAGCACTGTTTTGACCCTCTTAATCAGCCAATTTTTTGATGATCTTGTTGCATAAGAGAGACTGGAGAGTGTTTAACGACCCGTGGCCAGTCGGGATCAGGGGTATTTCATGGTCCGTTCTGACATCCAGCAGAGCAGTCACAACACACATCCATCCCCATCGAGTGCAGTTCAAACCTCCGGGTTTTTACACTAGCTTTCTTATTTTGAAAACAAGGCTATTTTTAATGCTGAATGTCACATCTGGAAAATATTTGCATATTTTTCTTGTTCTTGCGATCAAAGAGCTGAATGGGAAGGGTTTTATCAGAGTGGCTGACATGCATTCTTTTTTTTAATCTCTTTTAGGGATTATGTTTTTTTTCCTCTGATGCATCCAAACAGATCCTTCAAGTGACAGAAAAGGTAAGAAGAAAAATTGAGCAAAAATGCTGGAAGGGTGACGTGTATCCCCCTGGACAGCTGTAGCATCCAGCTCTGCACCAAGAGCTCCGGCGGATGAGTGAGGCCTTGTCAGAACTGGCCTTTGCGAGGGGGCAGAGAGCCGTGCCGGAGCCGGGAACAAGTGAAAGAGCATTGCAAGGGCCAGATCTGAAGTTTATAAATAATAAGATCTTCAGGAACCTAGTGCCAACAGTAATAATTCTACCAGTAATTCGAAGAGGAAAGTGGGAGAAGGACTAGTTATAAAACCCAGAAATGCTTTCTCTGCAGCGCTGGCAACTGCACGTCGGCAACATGAGCCTGAAGAGTAAAGCTGACCAGACACAAGTGGAAGTAACCAATCTCCTGCCCAAGGGAGGTCAACCATTAAAAGAAAATAGACAACACCAACTGCGACCAGGAAATAACTCTGTTGGTTTTAATATTTTCATGGATTATTTGCAATGTAGGTAAGGGAATTAGGTTTCCTTTTTTTTAAAAAAAAAAGTAACAGTTGGATGTTACCACATTGGTGTACTTTAAGCCCTGTGAGACATCTTAACATCCTCCTTTCTTGTCTTTCTGCTTAAAGGCGTGAAAACTGAGCCACCTATTTAGCAAAGTGCTTGGCATCACCAAGATGAGGGTATTTGAGCTCTCTTACAGGCTCAGCTTTCATTTCAGTAGGCCTGATTCTGATCTTAGGGGAGCAACAAGCACTATCTGTTGCAGTCCGACTGGCAGGAACCGAGCCTGTGCATGCATGAGAGAGCAGAATCAAACCTACCAAAACTACTTTTGGCTCTTGGTTTCCGGCTGCCGCCTGTACATAACCCTGATTTTTCCATTTCCCCTCAGCTCAAAGAAAAGGGAAAAAAAAAAAAATGAAATGAAAATGGCAAAGTCAGAAAACAACCCCCCCCCCCCCAAACAACCCATACGGGCTGTCTGTTAGATTCAAGGCTTTGATCCTCTATTTGCACAGAAAGGAAGACATAGAGCTGCTAACTCCCATTGCACGGGGCCACGGGGTTCTGTAAAGCGTCGACGGACGGACAGGATTAGTTGGAACACAGATTGCATACCTCTTGCCCTCCTTCTGGAGGGCTCTATATGTACCACAAGAATAACAGCTGCCGACCCCAGGAGTTCACAAAAGGGACCTGTGCCAGGACAGAACCCCGCTAGCTGCAGTCCAGCGAGCGCCTCTGACGACTCGCCTAAATCTTGAGGTCAGCCTGAACTTCCAAGCATCTTCAAGACAGTTCCTGGATAATGGGGACTTCCAAGCATTGGCTGGGACGGACACCTTTTTTTTTTTGTCATTTATTTCCAAGAGGACAGTGAGGGAACAAGACGAGACTCTTGGTCAAGGAGCTGTAGTGCAGGATACAGCTCAGGCGTGAGAGCAGCAAAGCCAGGGCTTATACAGCGCAAGAGCATCTGTCCCCATTGTTATGCACGTGCTGCTCCAGGCATGCAGGGGCATTTTGTAGGAACTGGTGCTTTCTTCCGTCCTCCAAGCATGACAGAAGTTGGGGGCCTGCGGTGCAAAGGGTGCTCTTTAAAAAAGGAGGTATAAACTGTAACTGAATTTATTGGAACACAGGGTTGTTTCGTCAGGGGATGTGATGGAGGAAAGGAAGGGTTCAAGCTTTGAGAAGCAGAGTTGGGTGAGAACAGGCACCTTTTCACTCTTTTGAACACTGTAAATAATAATAATTAAAAAAAAAAGACCAAATGGCCGCCCTCCCCTGTCCCTCCCTCCCAATCCCAAGGCTTGCCTTCACATCATGCTCTTCCTGTACTGAGACTGTGAGCTCTGTTTGGGTTTTGAGTCCGACTGCTGCAGTTCAAACTGTTTGTACAGGTCCCTCAACTCTCTGATCTCCTGCAACACCCTCTTGGCTTGACTCCAGGTGGAGGAAGCCTCCCCCAGCAACCTCTCAGATTCCTGCAGGATCCTTTCAGAGTCCGACTTGGAAGATGATGAGGAAGAAGAGGTGGTGGTGGTGGTGCTGGTGTTGGAATCCTTGGTCTTTCTCTTGCCTTCCCCGTAGCCCTTCACCTCTGTCAGCAGTTCCTGAGTTTTTTCCAGTTTCAGTGCAACCAGTTCTTGTATCCGGGACAGCTGCTCTGGTTCTGCTGAGGCAAACTGAGCCTCCAGCCCCCTCCTCAGCACCGCCCGGTGCGTGGAAGAGTCCCGTCGAGACAGAATTTCTTCCATGGAGGCACATTTATTCTTTTCTGAGTGCGAGAGCTTTTTGGGGACCTGTGGTGTGTACATGGTCCCTTTGTCAAAGGAGTCATTGCGCTGCCCAGATCTGTCCCATGAGGTCACCTCCCGTCTCGGGAGGCTCCCTGTCCGGCCTTTCTCTGATGACTTGACGTTCTCTGAATCCGACCGGCGCCGGCCAGCAGTAAGATGTGCCACTGACTTATCCAGATCCACCCGGAAACTCTCTTCGCAGGTGCTGTGATCCTCCGGAGAGGCGTCTTCCTCCTGGATCAGGTCGAGTGTCAGCATGCCATCGGACGTTGAGGTAGATGCCTGAAGAAACAGACAAAGAAGAGCTGTGTTATCGCAGGAACGGGCGTGGCTGCTCACTACTTCTGAGCGTCTCCTACACCGAAGATACACATCCTGGGATGCACAGATGGCCTGGGAATGCCAGCCAGTGTGACCTAGTGACAGAGCCCCAGATGTGCTGCGTTTGTGGTTCCGGCTGAGATCAGATCAGCTGAAGGGCCTTGGACAGCCCATCTATGCTCACCCATGACTGCGTTCCCCAGCTGCGCGACTCCTCTCCAGCGGGAACATGAAGGAGCATCAGGAAAACGGGGGTCAGTGCTGGCAGGCTACCACTTGGCACAAGGGTCTGCACAACACAGTGCTCTACAAGACCGGAGGACTAGAGCTGATGACCCAGGACAGCCCTGGGTCTTACAACAGTTTTTAGTTCAGGCCAGAGGTCAAAAACCGGGGCTCTTCTTGCATTTAAATGAAACACTTAGAAGGGAATTTTACCTAAAGACGTGTCTGGAATTTGTTATACGTACCACAGCCATCAAATGTCCCCGCGTTGGAGGGCGTCGGGAGTGCTGTATTTTTGCTCTGTCACGTGTTGGGTGGGCGAGGTAGCTGTCCTCTTCGACAGTAACCTAAAGGGGTGACAAAGGCCAGTGAACATCTGGGAGCACAGGGAGTATGAGCCATTCCTAGGCTCTGTAGCTGTAATCAGCCAGATGCTCTGTGGCAGATCATTTATTCCTCCAGGATTCCCTTTCTCCCGCGACCCAGCTGTGTGCTGAGGGTGAACTTCTCCCACATCCCCCCAGGCCAGGACCCTTCGCTAAAGGCTGTCAGGCGGGAGCACTCGGCAGGCGGAAGTTTGGGTTGCAAACAGTGAATCCTGAACTCGAATACAGAGTCTGCAGTTCCGTGGTGCAAAGGAGAGCTGCGCTCCCCACCTGAACCACACCTGGTGCTGAACCAGGAAGGCAACGCGCTCCCGACCTGCTAACTCGCTGGATTCCTCCGGCTGCCGAGCTGTGCCGGGATGGCGACTGCTGTTCCTGGGTGGCTACAGTCTGTAACAGCCTCCCTAGGCAGCTGCCCGGGCACACACAGACTCACAGCTTTGTAAAACCTGCCTGCACAGTGTCGACAACACGCTGGTCCCAAGGGCCGTCCCTGGTCCAGGCCTCGCAGGTGGGACTCGCTGGGCTGGGTGCTTACAAGGATGCGCAGAAGGAGATTTGCAGGGAATGGGGTGTGGGAATCCAGCCTTAGAGTCTTAGAGTGTTTCCCCAGTCTCTCCCCTCTGCGTCTTGAGGGGATCAGATCTACTTAAGTCATTCCTGACAATTATCTGTCGAATCTGTAAAGATTTCCGTGACAGACTCTCCTTGAAGCAATCTATACCATTGTTTGCTCTGCTGCTTTCTGCTCTACAGCTTTTCCTGTGCTCTGACCTTCATTTTCCTTCACTACAGGGTTTTGTGTTGCCATCCAAGAGAACAAACAGCGTCACAGCAGTGGGCCGCCTGTATTGCCGTAACTTGAATGTGGATGAGCTAGATCCGAGGTAGATCTAAACCGAAGAATAGTGTCATGAAGCATTAATGAGAGACAGCATCCAAACGCTCTTTCAAACTGCAGCCCCGGAAGCGCGGGGCACAGCCTTCTCAAAGCAGTGATCATTCACGCTGGAGTAAACTATGTGGGGATGCTCATACTGATCTAAACCCGGCCTCTGTCAGCTCAGCTGTGGTTGTAAGTGTACGCTTGGTCTCTAGGAGGAGGCTGAACTGATGTGGCTTTGTTCTTTTTTTCTAGTAGAAGCTGCTTTGCATAATTGTGGTAGTTACTTTGGGAGCTTCACGCAGCAATAATGCTGCCGCTTTGGTAGGAGCTGCGCTAGCGACGCTTCGTGTGGACGTGTTCTCATGTAGGCAGGGCTGTCCCGACCCGGGGCCCGCCTATCGCTGTCCCACAGTGCCTCATCTCTCAGGTTGTCCCTTCTTTTTTCACTAAATGGAGAGCCTGACTTGTCTTGACAGAAATATATATGCCATACAGTGCTGAGAAGGCAAGATTAAACATTCCTGGTTTGACCCCTGACCCGCAGGAGAGGATCGGCGAAGTTGAAATGCCCAGCAAGTCCCTTTCCTCCAGCCAAGCACTGGAAATGGAAGTTGCTCTTGGAGATGGTGGCTGAGAGGGGAGGGGTTGGCGGGATGAAGATGGACTGAGGTGGGCTGACAGATGGTGCCATGCTATCAGGGTGCTCTGGAGATAGCGTGGGACTATCTTGGTTTTCAGTTAATTCCTTAATTCAGTCCCACCACTTAAAGCTCCTTTGCCAACAGGAGCGCGCTGCACGTGCAGCGGGTGGGAGGAACGACTCTCCGAAGCCCTGGGAAACCGTTCCAAACATAGTGCCACCATCCCTGCGCGAGGCAAGGCTGGGCTTTGTGTGTGCCGGGGAGGGGACGGGGCCTCGGCAGCTGCCCCTTGGCCCGGCTCTGCCGTCAGGGCTGCGTATTCATCCCGGGGCTGGGGGGACCAAACCATCCCAGCCCTTGGAGAGCTCGCTCTGTAGGTGTTGGTGGCTGTGTCTGAGGGTCTACAAAACCCCAGTGGCTTTGTGCTCCTTGTGAATAGGAAATGGAGAGGGTAGGAGGGGCTGCTGCTGCCTCCAGCAGTCTCAAATCTTCACCCGAGATGAGACAACGGAGCCTGAGCCCAGCCCTGAGTCCCGCTCACCTCATCTAGGATGCGGTTTTTAGCCCGTGTGATTGCCGAGTTGAGGGCGTTAATCCAGGACTCTTTCTCTTCTGGACTCACAGCCAGGAAGATCAGATTTGGTGCCTACAAAAGAGGGAATTCAGGTCAGTGCCAGTGACTAAACTCGTACAGAGGCGCTTTCACACTGTCCCTGCCCACAGCCAAGCTACCCGGCCTTGCAGCTGCCTTGCTTTAATTTCGACCTGATCCTCCAGTCCTGCAAAACGGCGCTGGGCTGCCGCACGCTGCACCCGGCCTCGCCTCTTGCCAGCCCTCTGCAATACAAACTTGCCAGTTCCTCCCAATACCCAGCTTTTCAAACCAAAGCCTGTGTGCCATATTTACTTCCCTCGTGGCTGCAGCTCCTCCTTCCCCCTCTTTGCCTTCCCACACACCATCCTAGATTTTGCCCTCATCAAAGGATGATGCAGCCTTTCTGTGCATCTGCTGCTCACATGCCATTTATCTGTTGCCACCTCGGATTTTGACAGAGGCTGTTAGACAAGCAGCTACAGTAGGTGCCCACAGAAGGAGCTGGATTTTCCATACTTTGATATGTCAGAAGCACACTGAGGGCAGAGCGGTTCTGAAAATACGGCATCTACAGGGGATCCAGGATCCTTAAGGGTATTTTTTGTTGGATAATCAGTAGAAATGAGTTTTAGCCTCCACAGCATTTTGTTCCGTTCCCTCCGTTGCTCAGGGCACTTGGGGACAGTGCAGCCGCTTTCCATTTTCCCCTTCCCTTTTCACATTTCACGGTGTTATACAATCCTTATCAGCGTGGGGCGGGCAAGCTTGGTCTACTGAAACAAGTCAGAATTGATAGTGTAAATCCAGCTCACGTGTGTGGCTGTGGGTGGGTGCGTGCCAGAGACAGCTTGTAGTTAGAGACTGGATCTCTTTTTGCAGTGGCAACTGAGACCTCGTGGGAAGTCCAGCTCCTAGGTAGCAGTGCCCGCATTCTGGCACTTTTTAGTTTTCCTCTGGGCAGAAAGTACTCCTGGGACAAATTCCCGTGCAGTTCTTTTGATGCTGCCCAAATCTGGGCAGCGAACCCAAGGAGCAGCAGCATCCCTCCCTTCCCTGCTCCCCCCCCGTGACTGAACAAGTGCAGTCAGCTAAACCACAGCTGCCAGGAGCGGCGGCAGGGAAACGGCTTTGTCCTTGCTCCTGGCACGTGTTCTGACACCTTCCCAAAGTCGGAATGCTCTCAGGGAAACCAGCTCAGCGCTTGGTTGGATTTACTCTGTACACCAGAGGCCCCAGTCCTCTCCCAGCAGAAACACGGCTCCTCCCTCCACCTCTCACTGTTGCTGTCGGTCCTGACGTGGTCAGTGGATGTTCACAGATATTAAACGACTCAATCTGGGCTCCTACACAGCTCGGCCTGGCCAGTGCCAGCCCCAGCCGGTGTGGCCAGCAGCGAGGGCCAGCCTGCCCACCCCGGGGGCCGGTGCCTTTCTCGGGCTGGCGGCGTGCTGGGGAGCAAAGCTTACCGTGTTTCCAGGCTGTCTGGAGTGGGCGAGGGTAAATTTGCTGTGGTTCTTTTTACTTCTGCTTTTGGACTTCCTGAGCTCTTCACATTTCTCATAATCACTCAGGTCAAACATTTCCTGTATGTTTTTTTCATCTTTTACCTGCAAAACAAAAATAAAATGACAGCGTTGCAGATGTCGGAGAGGCAGTAACGGGGCAGCTGCTGCTGCAAGCCCGCGGGTGCCTGGCTGGAGCCGTGTCTGCACGGGGGGTTTGAACGCACAGAATTCGTGCTGCAGCCTCTGGTGTGTTCTGCGGTCACCGAAACCTTGTGCAAGTGTCTTCCACCTTAAGACACAACTGCAGTAATAGCACTATTAGCTGGGGAGTGCTGCGCTTGGTTTTGGGGGGAGAAGCAGCGATTTTAACACAATAGTTTTGACTTGAGTCTATTCTGGAATGAAGGGGTTGTATTTCGAAGGATAACTTGAAAATCGTAGTCTCCTAGGTTAATTCCTGCTTTGCTACAGATTCCTTTGGGACTTAACTGCCTCTCCCACCCCCAAAGTTCCCGGAGCTCGGCTGAACTGACTTGCAGGTGTGATCAGACACAGTGTTTGTGCTTGTGGACCCTCAAAACGAACAGGATTTACTCCATCAGCAAGGAGAGGACCCTGTCTGCTCGGAGGAGGCTCGTGCGGAGGCAGGAGATGCCGGGAGGAGGTGGACTTTCATCTGCTGATTAAAAGGGGCAATCACATTAGCGCTTGTTGCTTTTCTGGAGACAGCATAACAAAAGTTTGAGGGATAAAGATTAGCACTTCCTATTTTTAACCTGGTGGTATTACCGAAGCCTGTGCTGACAGCTGATTTGGGGGGTGGATGAAGCACATCCAGTCCCAGATTACTGACACGCTGCGCGTGCTGCTCTCCCCCGCTGCCGAGCCTCATCCCTTGCGAAGGGGCTCCGGGCAGAAGCCATCAGGCACCAGTGAGGGCCCAGATCAAGGGTTTTGTTTGGGCTTTCACTGCTGGGTGATGGCCAGGCCCCAGCAACCTTCAGCAGCCAGGGTCTTCATGGGAAGTTTCAAGAAGGGAGTGCTAGGGCTTGGCCTTCGCTGGCAGAGGCACCAGCTCTGGGGGCACCAACAGCAGAAGGACACGGACCTGCTCGAGCGGGGCCAGAGGAGGCCACGAAGATGCTCGGGGGGCTGGAGCACCCCCCTGTGAGGACGGGCTGAGAGAGTTGGGGGGTTCAGCTGGAGGAGAGAAGGCTCCGGGGAGACCTTAGAGGTCCCTCCCAACCCAAACCAGTCTGTGGTGCTGTGATTCTGTCCTCACACCCCGCTCCTACACCAGGGCAGCTCTACTCTTTCTGCAGTAAACAGAAGAATGTAGGTAACTGGGATGGGAGAGAACTTGGTTTTGCGTGTCCGCTAAGGACAGAGCCGTAGCAGACTCAGATCCACGTCGATCTGCTTAATCCAACTCCAGGCTGGGATCTGCAGCGGAGTTTGAGTAACTCAGGTGCCAGAAGGGCAGATGGTGATGAGGTCGTAGCTCTCGGATTCCTTGCGAGGACTCCACCCCATTTGTTTCCTCCCTAGTTTTGGGAAGCGCTGAAGGAATTCCCCATGATCTTTTTAGTAGAATTTAAACAAAGAGGCTGAGTAAGGTGCTGTAAGCAGCTTTCTAACCAGACACACAGATAAAATGATCCTCAGGCCTTGCATAACGCCTGCAGTCCCCCCTCTATCCTTCTTCCCTCTATCCCCGACTTTGTCTTCACGAACGAGGAGGCAGCCACTGTACACACCCACTGCTGAAGCCCCTGTTGCTTATTTCTGCTCACAAAGCCACCGTGAATGGGCCCTTATGGACAGACACGGAAATGCCTCTCGCAGATAATGTCTATACATCCTCCCTGTGCATTTCTAATCGGCTTTTATCTCTTCCCAGCACCACCCTCTTTCCAAGAATCTTGGCTGAATTCAACCCTATTCATTTGCAGCAGGAAAAGCCGATCCCCCCCCGAGCCCCCAGCTGTGACCCAGCGGCTGAGGCAGAAATCCTTCCTCCAGATGTTGGCTCATGTGGGTCGCTGGGACTTCCCCAGCCCTCCGCTCCTTTCTCAGACACTGTGAACTCAGGGGAGCCGGGACTCAAACATCCCCTCGAGGAATATCTACGGGAGGCTGTCGATTACGGGTGTAATTGGTTCGGATCAACACCCTTGGGGTGCAGTTAGTCCTTGAAAACACTTGGACTTGGTGCCTTTGCGCCGCTTTCTGCACGGCACACGCACAGGCGATGTATCGCTTCCGCCAGAGCGCCCTATGCGGGCGCAGACCCCTTCTCAAACGCTTAAGGACTGAGAATAAGCAACATCTATTTGCATTAAATGATGACGCTGGGGTCCCATTTCTAAGTTTCAGCCAAGGTGGGCAGGTTCATCCTCCCCCAGGGTATTTTGTGGGGGTGGGTTGCACGTGGCAACTGTTTAGGATGTGAGTCAGGTGCCTCCGGGTCCGTCTGCCCTTCAGCCAGAGCTGCAGCCCAGGAGCAAAGGCAGGTTTGCGCTCACTTTGAATTGATTCCCTCTCGAACACAGCCTTGGTAGTATAATGAGGCCATAAAGTGAGTGGGGCTGTAATTCAGTCATTTGAACGTGGCTTTGTTCTGCCTTGGTGGTGGGAGGAGGACTCGGCCTCGGCCTGAGACGGGCTCCGCTGCGGTGACGCAGTGGCGGTGATTTCCCGGGGCGCAGGAAGGACAACGGTCTGCTCTCGCGAGGGCCACTGCCAACGGATTGCCCCCCTCTCTCCTGCACTGAGACAAGCAGGCAGAGGAGTAAGCGAAATAACAGAGCAGCCAGTGTGTACAGAGTGAAACTAGAGAGAGGGAAGGTGAAAGGCAAACTTCAAAAGTACCAGCCAGCTCTTTTGTCCTTTGTGGGAGGCTACCGAGGCCAAGGAGAGGGAGGTGGTGGGCACGAATTACAGAGCAGAGCAAGCTCAGAGGCAGGAGAGGATGAGTGCTCAGAGGCTGTAAAATATTTTTACATCCTCTGTAAAAAAAAAGAAGAAAAAAACAACCCCTGAAGACCCACAAAACTGCTGGAACCACACGGTCAGCAAAGCCTAAACCCCGGTCACCTACGTTGGCAGGAGGTGGGTGACAAACCTGCGGGGTGTCTGCCCTCCTCCACAATTTCAGGGAGGTTGGAGCCACCCAAATAAAACCCTTCAGGTTTCACCAGCAGAGAATTTGGTTGGATGCGTTCCCAGCGCGCCAGCAACCCGCAGGCCTTTGGATAACGTTTTGGAGACCTCTGGGAGGAAGCGGCCGCGGGTGTCGGTTCTCAGGAGGAGGGGAGGAAGCGCGATGGCTCCGTCCCGAGCTGCAGGTTGTCAGGGAACGGCGGCGGCAGCAGCGCAGCACCAGGGAGCTTCGGTCAGGTCCGGGTGAGCTGCCACAGCTCCTCACGCACCCGGGGTGCTGGCTCTGAGGCGTTAAGCCCAGTGCTGGAGATTTACTGTGACCATTACGTTTGCTTGTTTGTTTTCTTCTTTGCCGAACACAGATTTTTGGAAGTGAGGGGTGATTTTTAGTCTCAGATGCTGAACTTGAAACTCTTTGAGTTCTGGGAAGGGCTGACCATCTCCTCTGAACAGTCTTCAGTCTGGTTCCCCATCCCCACACTTTGGGGGGGTTCTCCACCCCCAGACAGTTTGTTTCTTGCTCTCTAACTTGCAGGGAAGGCAGCTTAAACCGGCTCCCCAGGGCCTGACAGTTCCTCTTTTCTACAGCTCCTTCTAGGGAGTCAAGAAAAAGCTTCCCTGTCTGGGAGGGGTCTCCTCTCCTGCCCGCTGCAGGGCTCTGCACACCCGCCTGTGAAGCAGCCGGGGCTCTGTGGGTATTTTGTGGATCCTGCTGCTTTCACTAATCGTTCTTAAGGTCTCTCACACTGTAGTTTGAGGCTGAGAGGAATCAGGGACCGCTTGGCTTAAGGTGCTAAGAAGGGAGAGGCCTGGAGGGTTGATTTTGGCAAAATCATGGCTAGCTGGGAGGTGGCCAGCAGGTCTTTCCTTCCTCACAGCTGCTGAGTGCCTGGCATGCAGCGAGCTGTCAGGTCTGGGAGCCTCATGGGCAGGTAGGTCCTGCACTCCTCGCCCTGCAGGAAGCTCTGGATTGAAAGGATTATGGTATATAAATCCCAGGAACTGCTGCCATGGCTGTCTGCTGGCTTTGCTCTCCGTATTGTACCTGCCCTAGGCGCATGGAACAGTTTCTTGTCCTGGGGTTCAGCCTGGTTCCTCTCCACCTTCCCAGAAATGCTCCCACACTCCCCCCAGGCGAGGGAAGGGAAACTGAGGCACAGAGAAGGAACCCGAGGTGTCCCCCACCACCTAAGCCAAAGCCAGGTCCCTAAAGCAGGGTTCGTTAGACCCCGGAGCCATTAGACCAGACGGTCCCCGCACCCCCCGTGGCAGCTGCCGCTGCTTGGGGTGTAGCTCGGCTGCGGGCAGCCACGCAGCCAGCGGCTAATCTGGGCCCGCGGTCAGCGGCGAGACGTGCTGAGGCCGACATTGCTGGCGCGTCGCTGCGGGTCAAGGAGAGGAGCTGCATTTCTGACACGCCTCGGCCCCGCAGCTGCTGCCCCAGCAGGGTCAGCCCCACGCGACGCCAGCACTACCCTGCGCCCGCGGGCCGTGGCGAGCCTCTGGCCACGTAGGGGGTCAGAACAGCAGCCACGGTGCCCAAGTACCTTCTCCCAAAGGCTCGTAGGGCTTATTTCTGGCCTTCCAGCTAGTCACGCTTCCAAAGGCCTGTTTTCTCCTGTTCTGGCAATGGGAGGATCCCTAAAGTGGTGTAAAAGAACTGCCCCTTGGATGTCTCACTGACAGAGAGTTAAAATTCCCTCCCTCATCAAGTTGTCACCTGCAACAACTCCGAACCTCCTCGATTCAGGTCCAGGCTGTGTTTTGGGGCCAAACCAAGGACAGTCGCTCAGTCCCCAGGCAAAGCTCTGTGGTTTTCCTTAGGTTGGTTTGGTGGAGATTTGTTTGAGCAGTTCCCTGTTGAGATGTGAAATGGCTCAAAGCAAATGCGGAAGGTACAGAAAATCACAAGACACCGAGTGTAACGTATCCACGAGACATTCAAGAGGTCATAATGTGGCTCAGGGCGTAACGAGAAACCTACAGTTTTTCTGTAAAGCTGAATATCCAAACATGGGCAGCCTTGGGGACAGCATCAGCCAGCATGTTCCCCTCTCGAGCTGAGAGGAAAGTTTCACTTCCTCAAGCTGAGCGGTTCTACCCTCTAGCAAGGGACAGAAATTTCTGCAGAGTTTAGCTAAAATCAGGCTGGCCCTAAGCCAGGACTCCAGCCGTGTGGGCACCACCGGCTCTGGGATGCAGCACCGGTGAGGGGGCTGGCAGGGGATGGGGGAGACCTGACTTTAACGTCCCGTCACTGGCTCCTCGTCCTTCTCAGTTCCCCGGCGGCACGAGGGAGGTAACTACACGGTTCTGGTCCGCAAGGGAACTAGAAGAAGCGATACAGGGAGCGTCGGGAGAGTTTCATGTGTTGCAATAAGAGACCTGCAAAATGCCGCGGACACGGGGTGGAACGGTCCCTGTACAGTGGGACACGGCAGATGGTTCGCTCCTTCCTTCTTCAGTTCCAGTTAATGTGTGCGGGTGGGGAGAAGACGGGGATATAGATTGTGGGTTTGTGCAGTTGCTGGCACAGCAGGAGCCTGGTTTTGGCCAGAGCCTCTGGGCCTCGGTGGCACAGAAATGGCCCCTCTGCACACCCACGTCCTGAGCGGGACGCTGCACCCGCAGCTCCGGGGTGTGGGCACGACCCTCCCGCCTGCTCACGTCCGGATTGCTGCCCTGGGCTAGCGAGGGGGTGGCGGCACAAAGTTGCCAGCATCTACTCCAGCCCCTTGCCCCAGAGAGTCGGCAGCCAAGGCTACCAGAAACACGGGCCCCTGAGAAGCCGCTGGCCCCTGAAGAACGTCCTGAAACCAGCTTTTCTGCATCCCAGCGCTGCGCTTGAACCCCGAGGCCATGCTGCCTCCTCTCCCACGCTCCCCCTGTTCCAGGCAGAGAGAGTCAGGCTGCGTGTCCTTTCTGCCCACGTGGCCTTTGACCCCCTCCCTGGCTATGCAGGACGGTGTCGTCGAGACAGAAAAGACACTTGGCTGCAAGTTTTCACCTTGCTCGGCAGAGCGTAGAGCGGAGCCGGGCCGAGCAGCGGGAGGAAGAAGGGAAAGGGCGGCTGGAAAGAGCGAGAGCAGGAGAGGTGCAGAAGGGCAGCGGGTCCCGGCCAGGCAGCCACAGACTCTTGTTGTGTAGCCAAAAGCCAGGGGTTTACACACCAGACTGACACTCGGCGCTGCCGCTGTCCCTAAACACGTCTGTGATTGCCCGGCTCTAACCCCTTGCGTGTGCTGAACGTGACGGACACCGACGTATTTTCCTCACCTACCAACCGCAGACGTGACAGAGGTGGCAAACGCGGCCCCCCCCGCACGCAGAGACGTTCACCACCTGCAGATGCACCCCCTGAACCTCGCCGCAGCTCCGGGCGTGCGAGCAGCACGTGCACAGAAACACCACAAGTACTTTGCAGGCTCCAGCACACGCGTGAACCACGTATGTGACTCTAGACACGACTTCAAATATGCCCCCCCCTGCACACACACACACACACACACACACACACACACACGCCCCTTCCAGGCAGGGAGAGGGTTGTGCAGTGTTTGCTGGTGCTGTAACAAATGAGGAGCGAGAACAGACTACTTCTCAAGTGCTCTTGTGCTAATTGAGTCGCTGCTTTTGGTAGCAAACAAGAAAAGGCTTAAGGAAGCCCCGAGAAGCGTTTCCTCATTAACATCTCCTCGTCACAGAGTCCGTTCATGGTGTCTGGACAAGCCCTGGGCTTCCTGACAGGAAGTGGTAGGAGCCCAGCTGTGTCTGCCTCAGTCCGACTGCGATTCCCAAGTGCAAAGCGATCACAAAGCTGTGCTAGAAACAAGAGAACAATTACCAGAAATTTGCAGGGGAGGAGGGAACCGCTGTGGAGGAGAGCAAGAGGAAAAAGATGCAAAAATGATACCGAGGAGGTGCTGCTCGGCGGAGCTCAGCTGCCTTCAGCACTTCTTGCCTGGCGCGGTTCTGCCCTGAATGCTTTTTTTGGCTGATGACCAAATGCTAAATAATGAAGGTTTTTTTTTTTTTTTTTTGCATAAGTTCACCGAGTTCGGCTTGCAGCAGGGGTACGGATCGCTGGGCAGGCTCCGAGCCCCCGGCTGGACAAGGACTGAGCCTCAGCTCCCATTTTGGTGCATGGTTGGAAGAGCAAAAGGTTCTGGGTGTGGGAGAGGGTTTCACAGCTTCCAAAGGTAAAAGAACATCCCTCCAAAGCCCTGTTTGCATTTTCCAGGTGTATCAGCTGGTCTGATAAAATATATTTCCTCTCCTTAGAGACTTGGTTTCTGCCAGGGAGAAAGCCCAGGAGTCTGTCAGGCGTTCACATCTTCTAACCAAAATAAATAAATCAGGGCTAGCCCAGGTCCTGAAAAAGCACAGAGATTCCCAGCAGGAATCAATGTGGATGTTGATGGGATTTTGATAATCTGCCTGCCTGTGGGAGTCAGCCTTCCCTATCCCTTCAGCCCTTCCAGATATCAGACCCGTGCTCGGCTCCGAGCAGTTTCACTGCCCCGCGTTGTCTTCGTGCAACATCAGCACCTGCCCTGAGCTGACGTCTTCCCCGCGGGATCCCACAGGGGGTGACAGACAATTCCCCCTTCCTTGGCACCTTGTGCCTCAGGGAGAGGAGTATTATTAGCCCTGCATTCCAGATGGAGAAATTCAGGCAAAAGTAAATAAATGTCTGGTTCGAATTCATTTAGGGAGTGCGTGGCAGAAGGGAGGAGAGCATCCAGGAGTGCTGGTATTTAACCCCTTCTTCTGTGGTAATCTGAGCTGGCGGGGAGAGGCCGGGAGTCCTGCTTTACCCGCTAAACAACCTGCCTCCTGTTCTAGAGCAGCTGCTGAGCTTAAGAGAAGCTGACAAGGAACACTGAGGTTAATACGAGAGTTAACTCATCAGCTCCATCCACCAAATCCACGGTGCTCCGATGGCTTTGATGGAGCAAAAATAATTTATAGCAGAGAAGGACTTTGATCTTTTGCTGAAACAGACAGTTGAGTCTCCTCTCCTGTCACTGCAGGAATCGGGCTGAGATTCAACCTGTCTAGTGGCCGTTTCCACTGGAGTTTTCTGTTCACGTCTCCTCAGGGTCTCCACTATTTAATTCTCTCTCTGGCTGCATCCAGCAGCCCCACGGCCAGTGGCAGGGATTCACGAGCGCAGGGGCCTTTCTCCGGAGCAGCGAAGAGCCTCTCACACAACTCATCAGCGCAACCCAGCAGTGGCTCCATTTTCTCCACTGGGCATAATCTGATGTGTGAAAAAACAAAAGAGGCTCCATCCTGTTCTGCTTGACAAACCCCAATTTATTCAGCTATTTGCGGGAGCTGCAGGCACCTGCTGCCAGGAAAGGCGAGCGCGCAGAGGGAGCCTCGTGCTCCAGGAGCAGAGCTCTGCCACACGCGTTAAGACGTCAGGACAGGAGGGAGCGCTGGCTGCCGCCCTCCCCGGGGCACATCTCAGCTCCTGTTGGTACACAAAGGCCCAGGCAGCACCAAAAACCTGCACCGTGTGTTCAAAGCCCCGTCTTGTCTTTGAACAGAAAGCGTGGGGAGCGCAGAGCGACCGGCAGCGCCGCCACACGCGTGGCCTCCGTCCGTCCACGCACACAGGAACGTGCTCACCCCGGTGGGCAGCGCCGGGCACGGTCCCGGCTGCCGGAGCCGCCGCGTATCTGGAGGTTGTCGGAGATGCCAGAGCCCGTGGCACAGGCGCATCCTTCCTTCCCGCAGACACACGGTGCACATGCAGGCAGCCAGATGTTACCTCTGTAACCACATTTCTACACAACCCCAGATTCTTCCATATAAAGACATAGGCAGTCGCTGCCTCATGTTATTTATGGTCTTTCACACACATACTCGTACACGTAGAGCCACAGCACTGCCTCGGTTGCACAAGCATGAGTTTTTTTCCCCCTAAAGAAATACATGCACGCTCCCTGAAAAAAATACAAGTGCTCCTTGTTCAGAACTAGCACCCGCACGGCCCCTCAGCCAGCTCGTCCCTCCTCTGGGCTCAGAGCACAGACATTTGAGCAGTAGCTACCTGGACGTATTTGGGAGGGAGGGAGGGACAGACAGACATCTTTTTCCTGCACATCCTCACTGGTGGTGATTCCTGTAGGAACATTGTCGCTGGCGCAGGTTTTCCTGCTCCTGAGCCAAGCAGAGCCTTTGGCCATCAGTTTATTCCCCAGGGTTCAAACAGTTGAGGTACCAGAGAGAGTCATCACCACCCACCCGGCAGCGCTGGGTGTGCGGGACATCCCAGCGGTCCCGCAGCCCGGGGCGGTCCAGCTGATGATGTCAGGGTGGTCAGGATTCTGGAGAACACTCTTTGTTTTCCCAGGCAAAATCCAGAGTATTTCCTACCAAAGGGAGGGTTCGCACACTGCGGACGGGAGCGCGTTGGGCCGCACAGCGCGGCTTTGCCGTCCCGGAGAGCCGCTGCGGGGGCCGGGTTCCCCCTCCACACACCCGCAGGACTCCGTCCCCCGCTGAATGGTGCTGAGAGGGACCCTAAAAAGTTCCCGTGCCTGTCTCTAAGTCCCCCCAAACCCACTTAAGCAACCTCCCTGCTAACTCAGCTACGAGTGTCGGTGTTATTCAGTCCCATCGCTGATCCTGCGCCTTCACACCTCTCGAAGGGCCGCGCAGCTCCCGCCAACGCTCCCACGCAGCCGCCCAACCTACAGGGACTTTACCACCCCAGAGCCGCCCAGTCCAGCCTATTCCCAGTCCCTTCCCGGCGGTTCCAGCTGTGTGGGCCCAGCCGATGCAGCCTGATCCGAGCCGGCAGCTCCCCTACCATTTGCCCTTGGTCATGGTTACTTCTCTTTTCCAAGTCCTGGCTCTAAAAGCACAACGCTCCAGTTCGATCCCCGTTAACTGGGCTGAAGCGCACGGTTCCGCTCAACCCCGTGCTTCGGCGCTGCCCTGAGTCGGGGCCCCGGTACGGAAGAACCATTGACCCAGGCTGGTAAAATCCTTCCAGCCACAGAATCTGTCTGTCGAGCAGTTTCTAAACTCTGATCTGTGGCCCCGGAGCTGCTCGTAAGAGCCACGCGGGACCAGCAGGCCTGCTGTTGGGAAACACACACCGCACGGGCTGGAAAATTTGGAAGGACCACAGATCAAAGGAGATCCGAACCGCTCGCCGTGTACTCTCGCATCCATCTAACGTTTCCCATCCATAAATTTATAGATTCATCACAGGTTTAATGTCTCATTACCACTGGTGTTGCCTACAGTGTCTAACCTTCGCCTTACTGTGTCTCCTCACCTGAGCATCGCCCAGGCGCCCGCAGGCAACGTTTATTCCCCGCACGCGCGTCTCTCCGGTTCCGGAGCAGAACGGGAGCGAGCTGTGAGATGCCAACACGTACCCACGCGCGACCTGGCCTTTCACTCCACTTTTAGGCTATTTCTGTGCTCTAATAACCCCTGATCCATCTGCACTTTGCCATGCCCCGTGATTCAATTAGCCTCTAAATCAAATTATGCCTGGCGCTCTGCGCCCTATTATCTCTCCAGATCCTAAACTGATAAAGCCGGGCCTGGCAGCCGCCTCTGAACAACCGGCCGCCCTGCAACGCCCGTCGGAGTAACCTCCACTTCGGGGAGGAAACTGAGACCCAGATGCGTATTTTCAGCCCAAATGCCCCGTCCCCTCTGACAGCGGCCTGGCTCCAAACAGCCCCCGTGCCCCTGCGTGGGGGCACACACCTCTCGCTGAGTTTTTTCAAGGGTAATCTGAGGGGGGAGTAGCTGTTGCCTGGGGATTTCTGCCTGATGAATTTATCAAGACAAAAACTAAAGGGGGGAGGCTGCGCAAGGACAGCCGGGTCCCAGCCTGCCAGAGCCTGCAACGCTCAGCCTGATAGTCACATCCAATTAAGTCTAATGTAAACACTCCATTAAAGCCCAAACCTCAGCCTATGTGGAGCGGAGCCGAGGGGGAGGAGAGGGGGGCATGTTTTTCAACAAGGTGGTTAAATTTCCCTGTTGTCCTCTTGCGGGGTGGTTGAGGGGGAAGAAAATACAAGAGATAAGGGCCCCGTGAATGGCTCGATTCCAGCTGGGAGACCAGAGTTATTTCCAAACAGAGCAGGGCAGCAGCTGGGAACAAGACCACTGTCGAACTTAATGACAGAGGACAGGCACAGAGGGAAGCTGGCATCGCCGTTCCACCGCCGCGGCGAGAAGGACGAGGGGTTTAACTCTGGCCAAGTGAATCCTTTCATGTGTCCAGCGCTGGGAAAATGTCTCCCAGCCGGGGCTGTCTGGGAGAGGCGCTGCTGGAGCTGACACACCAACCCAGGCCGGGTTCCTCCGGTGCCGGCTCGGGGAGAGGAGAAGCCCCCCAGAACCCTCCGATGGAGGGGCGATGGCTGGGCAGGGGCGCGGGGAAGGGCTGGGGCTGCTCGGCGGGTGCTTTTCATATGCAAAGGGAAGGAAGGGGGGATGGGAAAGGAAAATGAAACCGATCCTACCTCCTTCTCCGAGATGTAAAGCTGATCTCCCTTCAAAACCACATAACGGTTTTTCCAGATTTCCCTAAAAATGCCTTTCCCGCAAAATTTCCGCACCCAGCCGACCTTCTCAGGCTGCACAGATTGCTGGTTTCCATCCTGGTGCCCCTAACACAAAGAGAGAGGCAAGAAAATGGGGGAAAATGGTATTATTCGTGGTTTTACACTCCTCTTCTCCCCCCCTCCCTCTTTGCCCAACTTTCGCCTCCCCCTCCCTCCGGCCCCTCTCTCCACCGAAGCTGGGACCGAGGTACTTTGCTCGATTCACTCTACATAGATTTTTCTGCTGCAGACATGAAGCCACAACAATAATACCGAGGGGACGATGCAAAAATCGCAGGCAGGGTTCCACTGTGCATTATATAAGAAAGGCTGTTACGTTATATTCGCCTCATGCAACGTGCATTTGCACATGGAAAGAGGAACAGGAGGGTGTCGGGGAGAATTTAAACGAGCTGATTTTTTTACTGCAGTGGAAATTGCATTTTTGAGCCTTTTCTCAATCCTAGAGGTGAAATCTATGTTTGGGTTTATATTTAAGATTCCTGCATAGGCAGCGATAAGATCTCTGGGCGCAGCAGACACACGCAGGCGGCACAGAGCAGACAGAGCGACGGAGAGATGGTGTCTCCGTATTTTATCGTTTCCTTGTGATCAAAAATGAAAACTGCCTGCCTACATCGCTCCGCGCTGAGCGGAGAATAGTATCTGCTGGCCGATTCGGGAGGAAGGAGAGGCGCTGGGCAGCAGGAGAGCCGGGTGCTGGGTTTGGTTTGGATCTGGTTGGGGGTTGTTGTTTTTTTTTTTTTCTTCCAAGGCAAGGGCGGGGGGAGCAGAGGCAAAGCGAACAACTGGAAATCAAGCCCCCCTCCCCAAAACATCCGGGAGCCTCCCCCACCCCACCGTGCCCCAAAGAAGAACCGATTCGACTCACCCTTTTTGCAGAATTATTTTTTTTCATCATTCCTTGGTGTGCTGCGCTGGAGGGAGATTGGGGGGGGGGAATCAGAGAGGGGGCTCCCGGCGGCCTCCTCTTGGGGAGAGCGTGGCTGGGAAATACACAGGGTACCTCCTCGTCCTCCCTCTCTGCCTTCACCCTTTGTGGATTACAGGAGCTCTCTAGTTACATGAAGACCAGCCCGCCTCTGTAACACATCCTTAGCCACACAGACACAGCATCCCCCCCCACCAACCGGCACCGCCACCACCATCACTGAGCTCTCGTGGGCTTGCACTGGGCTGGCCTGGGCTCCCGAGCTCCATCTATAGCCGTGCGCGTATGACGTCTGGAGTTCACAATAAAGGGCGAATCGCAGCCCACGAGGGTTTTTCTTCTTTGTTTCTGACTCACTGCTGATGCGAGTGGCTGGATGCGAGTGTGGCGAGCCTGGGGTCAGCCGGGGGGACGGCAGCAGACAGCGCCTTGGCCGATGTTCCCCCCTCCCCGCCGCAGCCGAGCCGCATTTCTGGCTCTGTCACAGGTCACTGCAAAACTTCCTGGGAGATGGAAAAGCGGCCAGGTGGCACTGAGAGGGTTTTCTGCCAAAAAAAAAAAAAAAGAAGTGGCTGAGTGTTTAGAAGTTTAAACAAAAGCACTCTGCAGAGCGGAGGTTCCCTGGGGAGATGGGATCACTGAGGGGCAGAGCACAGCTTCCCAAATGCGAGGAGATGCTTAAAAAAATACCCTTTTTCTGCTTCTTTGGTCTCCCTGCTGTATGTCCTGCAAGTCCAGAACTATCTGAGCACGGGTGTGAGGTTGTAGGCTGGGATTATAAGGGAGATGCATAAAAAAGAGCAAAAAACAGAGAAAGGAGGAAGTAGTTCTGTTCAGAACTAGATAAAGAGATTGATAAATCATCGATCAGTTGCTTTACAGCGAAACCCTCCAATCCTCAGTCTGGCACACACCCACACCACCCATTGCAGACTGTATTTTAACCCAAGTACTTTGGAATTAATGCGTGGAGAATGCTGATGATGTACTTGTGCCGCTAACATCTTCTAAAACATCAGCTGCTGGAAGCAAAAGCAGCGGTTGAGCACTTGGCTTAGGGAGTATTTTCAGGGGTTTTGTGAGCGAGGGGCTGGTGGGTTTGTCTCTTTTTGAAGCGCTGACATTTCCGTAGTGCCCTCCCGTTCGTGGTGGGCTGGGGGATGCACTGAACGCCCAAGTGCAACAAGTCACTGTTTCAACCAAATCCGCCCTCTAAGGTGCTCAGAGCAGGGATTGCCTTTTCCTTCTGTGCCTGTGCAGCCCCGGACTCCGGGGGGGCAGAACTGGGAGTTGCCACCTTTGTGCCTCAGTTTCCCCTTTTGTACCACGAGGATAATCATTTTTTTCCAGTTTGACTGTGGAGTTAAGAAGTGGGTAAACGCTTTAGTGTTGCTTCCCTCCTTCTTTTCAGTACATTCAGCGGGGTCAGGTGCTGGTCTGTTCTGCTTGGGAGGCACTGGGTGAGGTGGCTACGACGTGGCTTCCTCCTGCGGAGCGGGGACGACCCCAGCGATGGCTGCGGGGTCCCGGCAGTGCCACCCCCTACCCCCGGCAGCCGGGTCACGGCGTGGGGGCAACGCTGGAGAAGCAGGCAAGGGGTGACGATGGGGGGGACGAAGGTGGGTCCCGCTCACTGTAACACAAGTCGTCTGCCTAAAGGCCCCGCGGCGGTTTGCAGGGTCTCTGTTGGACTTTTTGCCAATTTATTTAATAACATTTTGCCTCCTGACCGGACTTGTTATTCCTCACGTCCTGTTTTCAGTGGCCAGGTCCTCCGGAGCACCCCAGAGGTGGCTGCAGGCCAATGCCAGATGGCACGATGCTGGTAGCAGCGGGAGAGCTTTGTCCTGCCCTTTGAAGCGGGACTCGTGCTGCTCAGGGCCCGCTCTCTTCCCACACGGCCTCCTCGCGGGGCTCTCAGGACAGTTACGGGCTATTTTCACCCTCCTAACTCAGATCTCCGCACAATTCATCTCGGGATTGTCTTTGGGGTTTTATCCAGGGATTTATGTGCCAAGTCTTCTCGTCAGGTGCCTCATGGGAGTTTTAACAGTGGATGGAGGAAATGCCTCTCGCCCACTGAAATCCCGTTTAAGAGGCTCCGTCGGGCCTCAGCGCTACACTTCCCGCAGCCACGTGCCAGCTCACCGGTGCGCGATTCCCCGTCGTCCCGGAGGAATTTTTAAACCAACACCGTTGGCCGCAGACAGGATCCTGGCTGTCACCTACGTTACCTTCCCTAAAGCAGCCTCCCGCCGCCGTCATGACACGGTGTGGACCCACAGCTCTGAGGACAGGAAACTTGTTGTCACCCAGTTGCCTGTGGCCCGGGGGTGGCGGAGCGTGGTCAGGGGAGGCGCTGCCTTCGCAGGAAGGGCTGCCCGAAGCAGCGGGGCTGATGCTGCTGCCCTGCTTTGAATTATTGTTCTGGCTCCGGTGCCTTCGCCAGGCACAAAGGAAAGGGCAGTGGGTCGTTCCTACCGGTTTCTTCTGATCCCAACAAAATCCTGTTCAGTGGCTCCCAATAAACAGCCCTTCCCACTCCCCCAGCAGCAGGTGATCAATTCATCCAGGCAGTGGAAAAGGGGCTTTGAAAAAAATACAAAAAGTGTTTGACATCATCAATCTCGGTGGCACTTCTAAGTCTGTTCTGGTCCTGGGGGAGAGTGCGCGGGGCTCCTGGCTGGCAGGGGCCGTCCCTTTCTCACACGGATCCCACAAAGACGAGGAAATGCAACGGCCAGGCAGCGCTGGGGGTGGCCAAGGAGGGTCTTGAGCCCCGTGGGAGCCCTCCAGGCGATGGCCGGGATTTCCACAGGCGCTGGTGGCCCTTTGCACCGCTCACCCCGCTGAGCCGGGCTCTCGTGTCGCGCGGAGGAACATCCCTGGGCGTTGTGCTTCGGTGCCAGGGAAGTTAAAGCACCTGCACCCCCGTCCCAAGGAGGAGGAATTTGGCTCAAGTTGGAATCCTCGGGCTGCTTTGGAAACCACGAGGGGCGTAGCTGGTTGAACAAGCGCAGGCAGCAGTGTGACAGTGACTCAGTTTGTAGAGGATGTGACCAGTGATTCAGATCTGGAAACATCAACAATTTACATGGAAGGAAGGGAGATAGGAGCGAGTCCAGCTCCCATTTCCGTACTTGAAACACGCAGTCACGCTCCCAGCGGTGGAACCGACCCCCGGACATCGCTCAGGCTGGATTTACTGGGCCGGGGAAGGTGGCTGGAGGGATGAGGCTGGTGGTGGCCTCCCTGAGCCACGTGTGGCACGTGAAGTCTGTACGGCTGCGCAGCTCCCCCACCCCGTCCCCATCCCAGCTGCGGCCCGATTGTCCTGTGACTTGCATTCATGGCTACCCAGTAAATATGGCCTTGTGCCCACAGACACAAACAGCCCCCAAGAACTCAGCGCATCTCGCATACCGGAACAGCTAATGGAAGAATTTAGTCTTTTATTAGCTGCTAATTAACTCAGTCCACAGTTTAACAACCTTTGTGTGGACTGTGTTCTGGGATGATTTGTTTTCCCAGTTTGCATCTTCCTTGGCGGTGTATTTCTTACCGTGGCTGCAGGATATATCAAAAGTACCCAATAAATAACACCGCAGGAAAAAGCAACTTGCGGCCCAGAGCTGGGAGCGCCCACCTGGCCGTGAGCGGGAAAGACGGAACCCGAAATGTTTAGATCATAACGTTATAAAACCACGGCAGCTCCGCGCGTCAGGACGCGATTTCCCCGCTGTGAGCGTCACCAGGCGGCTTCAGTCCTGGTGCTCGGTGCTGCACAGTGTTTCCAGCAGCCCCTGCCCTGCCCCAGGTCTCCTCCGTGCCGCACAAACTGGCCCAAAGTCTCCACCTTTTGCTCTGTAAGGCTGGAATCTGAAAAAAAATCTGCTTCCACAAAGGCTCTCGGGGCTGCTCTGCGGGCGCAAAGGGCTTTGAATCTGGGCACGGGGAGATCTGGCGGCGGCAGGGGATGGTGCACCGGCCTGGGCTCGGCTCCCGTGCCACGCTTCGCTCCCAGCTGACTTATCTTTTCTCCAAGGGAGCGGGGAACAATGGGACTGCGAATATCAGGGCTTTGAATTTTGTTACACGGAGCACAAAAATATCATTGTTTCTAAAAGAGGGGGGAGGGTGTAAGAGGGAGGGAAAAGACCTTGAAAATGTGGGCAAAATGAAAAGAGAACCTCTCTCTAAAGTTATGTTTATGTCCTCCTGCTTACTGTCCTCAAACATCCTATTTGCTCTGCTCAGCCCTGATGTTGCAGTTTTGCTCCCCTATGATGTGTTGATTCATAATAAACAGTTACCAAAATATCTTCTTGCTGCAAAAGCAGAACAACAAACACTCTCTCAGTTTATTTATGTATTTAACACCCACCCCCCCCCCCCCCCGCCCCGCCGCATAATTTTGCCTCTGGATATCGAGTGTGAAACTGCTGCTTAGAAGATGAATTGAGTTTAATTAGGGCATGTGTTATTCCTTGTCTCTGAAGATAATTACAGCGCTATTGTCCGGGAGAGGGTCTGCTCGATGGGAGAATTCACCCCTCTGGAACGGACCAGGGACTGACTAAGCTTCCTTTAAGGCCAGGACTTGGCTCTCCAAGACTCTTTTGGGGTCTGGCAGCTCCGGTTGGCAGCCAGAGCTGAGTCACCTGCTGTGGAGGGACTCACTCGAGGCTCTTAATGGCTTAAAATTTACCGTATGGGGCAGGGAGAGGGTGGGAGAGATGGGGGAGAGGGGGGGTCCCCTCCAGAGCCGCACGGACCGGGGACGTCGTTCTGAGCAGGGCGCGTCCCCGTCCTGATGAAGCACCTCAAATCCCACCAGGGCTTCCAGCAGGACAGACCCAGACTGGGAGCCAGCGCCAGAGCTGGAGCCTATCTCTGGCCCACGGCCTCCACGAGATCTTAGACCTTCACGGAGTTTGAGCCAAGCTCATCTGGAGGTAAGCTCGGCTTAGGTTAGACATGAGCCAGGGTGTGGCAAACAAATTTACGCCACTGGGAACTTGGGGTCAAGGGCAAGTTTGAAGTTGAGTTGACAGCGATAAGAGTTAAGCCAGGCTGTTAGTGCAAGGGCCAGGACTAAACTCAGGATCTCCAGAGACACAGTCCAGAGCTCTGTCCATGCCTGGTGTAGTATTTCCCACGTGAAGATGAACCCTCCTGAGATGGGGCACCTTTACACCAACCTGAGCTCACGGTGCGTTCAACACCGTCCCAGTACCAGTCTAACCAGTATAAACCCGCTGCTAAACCAGTGCCCCCACTGTGTGCCTATGTGACAGCCGCTCTCCGTGACTCTCCTTAAAGCAGCTGCCAGCTGAGCATCTCCTCTCCTCGACCCTGCGGCGCTGCTGCTCTGACGGAGAGTGGCCTCCACGGAACAGAGAAACAGGCTTTTAGTTCCCCTGCAGTTTATTTTAGTTATAGGCAGGTTTGGAAGTTTAGGCTGGGTTTTGGTCCTAAATGAAATGCCTTATCTGTGTGTTCCTGCTGCAGTGTTTTCCCTTTCTGCCATGACTTCCCTCCCAGAGGTCCAGTTTTATTTAACATCTCTAATTTGATGATGTGGAAGGGGGAAGAAACCAGCCTGCTAATGAAATGCACCGAGAGTTCACAAACTGGCCAGTTCTGCAAACGCAGCGCAAGCCGGGCAAGGCAACGCAGGAGGGCGAGCTCAGGAACCAGAGCGGGGTAGGGAACGGCCTCCGGCTGCGCCAGGGCAGGGTCAGACTGGCTCTTAGGAAGGATTTCTTTGCAGAAGGGGCTGTTGGGCGTTGGAATGGGCTGCCCAGGGCAGGGGGGGAGTCCCCATCCCTGGAGGGGTTGAAGAGTCGGGTTGAGCCAGCGCTGAGGGATCTGGTGGAGTTGGGAACGGTCAGGGTGAGGTTCATGGTGGGGCTGGAGGAGCTTCAAGGGCTTTTCCAACCCAGAGGATTCCGGGATTCTGTGATACAAGGTGGGCCTTGGCCTGGGAATCTGCAGGTCTGGGGGGTGAGATGGCAAACCCGGGCCTGGAGAGGTTGGAGTTCGCCCAGAGCTTCACACCTTGTGTAGGGACAGGCGAGGAGGCCGCAGTCACGAGCCGGAAGGTGAGCAGAGAAACCACCACAGCGACAGCACCGGCCTGGCTCTGTCAGCCAGCGCACAACCCTCTCGACGGGGTTTTTATGCCCCAATTTACCCCGCTGGGATGGCTCCAGCAACCGGCGAGTTGTGGCGGAGTGGGGAACCCCCCGGGGCCACAGTCCCGCATCCTCACCCTGGCTCCTGGCGGGACACGGGCCCAGGGGGGGTCCGCGGGGCCTCGCCGCGTCCCTCGGGACCGGCTCTCGCCTGGCGGTGGCCACCAGCTCGCTCCAGCGTGGGGGCACCCGCAGCAGCATCCCCGAGGGTTTCGCTCGCTCCCACACCGCTCCACATCGACAGGACTTATTTGTGACGCTGAGATAATTCCCAGGGATTTAGGAGCTCATTTCATCTGATCCGGCTTGTTAATTCCCAAGTCAATCGCTGATTAGAGGCCACATGTCAGAGATCTGGGAAACTCACTTGCAGGTTCCTCAGCGTCACCGAGGGGAGCGCGGGGTCCCGGCACCCACCGACGTGGTTACGCTGAGGGTGCCGGGCTGATGGGCAGCAGAGGGCGGGCGAGGAGGTGACGTAGCAGCAGCAACTGGGGGTCCTCAGGTCCCGCCGTCCCTCACAAGGCCCCCCAGGGACAAATTTACCGGGTGGAGCTCAGGGGGGTCTCGCCCCATTAGGACCAGTATCCCAACCAGCAGAGCCCCAGAGCCAGCGGATAAAACAAGACCAAAATCCTTCCTTGCTGAGCTGGCTTAAACTCCTTCAGTTACAAAGAAAACAAAAGCTGGAAACAAAAAGGATTTATTATTTCACACCTCTCAAAATGTTTTGATATTTTCTAAAGGAAAAGTTTCTCCAGAGTTTTGATACTGAAAAAAACCACCAACCCCCCCAACAATTCAGCCAACTGCGTTTGCAAAGGGTTTTGCCGCTGCCACGCTTCCATTTTTTTCCCTGAAAAAGCAGCTTTGTTGCAAAAACTTCACTTAGCTCCAGCCTCATCCAGTTTCAGCATCGTGCAGAAGCGTCACCTCCCTTTTCTCTGTGAACTATCATCATCACACCCTGCCCAGAACAGCAACTGGCGCTTGGTACCCCGGCGCTCGGGTACGGAGAACAGCGAGGGACATTATTCCATCCGCAGTCGCTCGTTCTTGCTGCTCCTCGAACAGACCCAAGCTGTGGCCAAAAGAAGAAATTACAAGGCTCTTCCCGTTTTGCACGGAGCCCAGCAATCGCCCAATAAATCTCCGTCTGCAGAAGTATCAGTCGGCCGTGCCAAGGGAAGAGCCAAGGGTGGGAATGACTGAGACGCTCCCGTTTTGCCTCTCCGAGCGCAGGAACGAGCCGAGCCGTGGCTCAGCAGAGTGATAAAGGAACCAGCCTCGCAGAGAGTCTTCCCACCTCCTACCAAGGGCCCTGCTGTTTCCTTTTCAGCTCGGTGGTTTTCCCATGAGAAAATGCCCTGGGAAACTGATTCTTCTTGTTCATGATGCCCTAAACCAGAGTCATCACAGGCCTTTCCTTCCACACGGGAAACCAGAAGCTCCCTCAGACGTCAGAGGAAGGTCCCTGGGAGCTGCTTCTCTTCCCCCCATCCCAGTAAATTCCATGGGCTCCAGAAGGCAGATTAATCCCCCCGCATCTACTGTGGGCTAAAAGGATCTTGAGCACGATCTGTGCGGCCACTGGCACGGCAGAGAGCTCTGAAAGAAAAGATGGAGCAAAATCCAGAGGCTGAAAATCGAAGCGAGTCCAATTTTAGCTACAGTGTGTACGTAAAAAGCAAAAAAGAAACCCAGGGAGGATAGACAGTCTGGGGATGTGGGTTTTTAAACAAAGATTGGGGACGTTTTTACAAGCACTTTAACTTAAACAGAGTTATAAATGAGACGCAGAAACTACTGAGCAGTTTCTGAGTAGGCCCAGGGTGGGTTTCGAGCTTTGCGCAAACCGAACGCCCCAATTCCCCGCCCGTGGCTCGTTTTAGGGGTCGGGAGCAAAATCCTCACAGGTGCCTGGAAACGGGCAGCAGGCGGCTGCTGGCTCAGCTGAGAAACTGCGGCACAGAGAACACGCGGGATGCCAGGGCGGGGGGTGCGGGGTGCCAGGGAATGGGGTGCAGGGTGCCAGGGCAGGGGGTGCGGGGTGCCAGGGAATGGGGTGCAGGGTGCCAGGGCAGGGGGTGCGGGGTGCCAGGGTAGGGGGTGCAGGGTGCCAGGGTGGGGGGTGTGGGGTTAAAAACCTCTGATCGTTCAGCACAGCGCTGGCCAAAAGGGAGCCCGTGGGCTTGGGCAACGTCGGCGCCTTTGCCAAGGGTGGCACCAGGATCCTCCGAGCCTTCAGGATGGGAAGCACAGGGAGCGCGAGGGGAATCACGACTGTGCAGGGGCAGGGGTGGCTCCTGAGGACTTTGTCAGGCTTGGTCCAAACCTTCCGTGCTTGCATTTGCCAGTAAAAACGTGCACAGAGGAGCCTGCGAAAGGAACTGATAGTTCCTTTATTTTTATTGATTAGATTGGATATCAGGAAGGATTTCTTTGCAGAAGGGGTTGTTGGGTGTTGGAATGGGCTGCCCAGGGCAGGGGGGGAGTCCCCATCCCTGGAGGGGTTGAAGAGTCGGGTTGAGCCAGCGCTGAGGGATCTGGTGGAGTTGGGAACGGTCAGGGGGAGGTTCATGGTGGGGCTGGAGGAGCTTCAAGGGCTTTTCCAACCCGGATGATTCTGGGATGCTGTGAAACACCCAGGAGACGGGTTTCCCTTCGGGAAGGTTGATGCAATGTCACACGTTGCAGGAGTCTCTTAATCCACACCTTAATCCAGTACCAGGAGCACAAGGTTCTACACCACACTGTGAGGAAACCGAGCTGCCTGAGCCGGTGAAAATGAACCAAACACCTTATTTTGTGAATTATCTCCATCTCCTGCCTCCGGCAACAGCCTCAGCCCCACCCTGGAGCTCCCCCGGGGATGAGAGGGGCAGAGCGTGTCAGCTCGCTGGGTGCCGGGGTGAAGGCGACAGAACAAGGCCGGAGGCTGCGCGGGTCGGAGGGAAAACGCTCCCCGGGGAGGCTGGGGCGGGGGGGGGGCTCTGCCCCATGGGCCAACCCCACACCAGAGCTGGGGCAGCTCCCCGGCGCAGGCACCAACGAGCCCTGAGAGTTCCGGGTGGGCGGGCGCCCAGGCTCGGCGTGACCTGGCTTTGGGGAGTTAAACCAGAGAAATGAGTGTGGATTCAAACACTTTCCATCCGCAGCAGCTCTGCAGAGCTCGCGCGGAGCAGGAGCTTCGGTCTTATTTAATTACAGGGCGAGACACGGGAAGGACTTGCTCCCTGGTAGCGGACGTTCCCAGAAGCACCTGGTCTGCTGAGGTCTGTTCTGACTCAACCTGCGCCGCTTTTCACAGCTCCTGTGCCTAAAATCAAAGGAAACTTGGAAAAAAAAAAAAAAAAATCCCGTGGAAGGTGCGGCAAGGACGTGGTGCTCTCCTGGATGCCCCTCTGCTGGGGTCACAGCTCTCCCCCCACTTGTCTCCACCCTCCCCGGAGTCGGGGTGTGGGAGCAGTGAGTGGGTCCAGCTCCCCCCCCCCCTCCTCGGGAAGATGCCAACCGCCCTCCTCTGCTCCCAGGTTTGCTCCACAACTACAATTCTCTTGTTTCTTTTCGAATACAACATGTTTTATTACCGCTAGAATTATTTTTATTGTTCAAAAGAAATCACAACACCTTTTTTTTAGTTTACAACACGGGAGCAAAAACGTGTTTGTTTCTTAAACAGAAGTTAATAAGGAAGATTAAGAACGTAATTATACCTCAGCGGCGTTACGAAAGGGATACCAGGAATCATTTAACAGACCAGAGGTTCAGGGAAATTTAATAGGACTCAAAATATACAGACAACGGAGCAGAGCAAAGAGCTTCTCGTGCCCATCAGCTCCACGGAGCAGAGACGCACACAGGGGCCTGGGCCGGGACCCCTGGATGCTCCTCGGGGGATTCCCGCCGTGTTCTGACAACTGGGCACCGCACGGCTCCCCCGCAGCCCCCCCGCACCCACCCCCTGCCCAGGTTCCCATTCCGATGGCTCAGAGGAGCTTCGTGAGGTGACACGAGGGTGCTGCGCTTTGGGGCGTGTCCTGGTTCCTCAGGGCAGGCGCCAACTCCAGCACTCGCTGCCCGGACGCTGCTGGTGCCCGTGAAGGTTCCTGGCGGGGCTGGGGGAAGCGGCGGCGGCAGCAGCGCGGGAGCGGCCAGTTCTGCTCCTCAGTCCGTTTGTGGAAGCTCCGGGTGGGCGAGACAGAGATTTCTCCAAGATTCACCGTCTGCTGCTTGACCTTGGCGCCACTTGAGAGCTCTCGGTGCTTCGGCCGCGGAAGCCCGAAGCTGTCACTTCCTCGAGGAAGCTGCCGAGCAAAGTTCGGGTTAGCAGAGACAAGGGCCAACTGTTCACTCCTGCAGACAGAAGGGAACTGCAGGGCCTGTCCTCAAGCCTCTGAACAAACCCAACACGCGCTCTACAGCCTCAGAGCTACGAAAACATCGGTGTGTCACCGGGATGGGGGCACAGAGTCACCCCACGTGCGGTGACGGCGGTGAAGAGGAGAGGACGTGCCCACAACGGCGCGTGATCCAACAAAAACCCACCCAGAACAGGGACCCTGGGCCCAGGGGTGACGTTCCTTCCCCTCACTGGGCTCACGTCCAACCCAGCAGCCCCCTCCCCGGGGAGGAAGGTCCCTGAAGGGGCAGGTGACAGAGACGCCGACACCGGGACTCGTCTCCTCCAGCGTGACGGCAGCATCTGGAGAGCTGGCCTGGGGCTGAGCGTCCCGCTGCGGGTGGGGGACAGACCCTCCTCCACTGACCTACAGCTGCTTGCGGGGGGAAATGTCCTCAGACTGGGACAGGGGAGTTAGGGGACACTAATCCGAGAGGAAAGAAGTGAGCGGCCGCCCTGGAGAAGGATCCTCCCACCAGCCGGGATGAATTCAGCGAGGGAGGACTGCGGTGACCTGTCCCGGGGACCCAGATCTGGAGCAGCCAGCAGGGATGGCCGGGTCAGCCCCTTCGCTCAACGAGGCCGTTCATCCCTGCGTGCTCCATCGGGGCTGGGGGGTCCCGTCCCCGCCTGCGCCGCGAGCGCTCGGGCTGCCGGAGCGAGGGCAGCGGCTCCTCGGGGGCTCAGCCCAGCGTCGGGATGGCGCTGGCAGCCCCACGCGCCGTTCAGCGACAAAGCCAGGAAGGCCGGCGCTCGGGCTTGTTTTTCTGCTCGCTCTTCCTGTGGGGATGATAAGGCAGGAAGAGGCAGGGTGGAAACCTCCTGCTGAGGCATCCTGGACACTTTCCGGAAAGCCGCCCCGTGAGCAGCCTGGTGCCTCCCGCCCCAGCTCCGCAGCCTCGGCCTAGGCCAGACCCCCCCTCCGATCTCCAGCCTTTTTAGGCCACGTTCAGATCTAAATAATGAGCCGCACGGAAACCTCTGGGCGCTAACAATCCGTTCAGTCCGATCTCAAGATAAGTTTTAACCCAGTAAAACGCTTCAGCACACACTCAGCTTCATCCCAGTCTCGCCTCTGTATGATTTGCCAAGGAAACTTAAGGGAGTTTGGGGGGACCCCAAGGAATTGGTCAGTTTGAGGCTTTGGTACAAGTTTGCCCGGTAAAGTCAAGCGGGCGGCTCAGTCACACACCAGAGCAACGGCTCCACGTAAAACCCGAAAGGAAACACACTGAACAGGTGAGGAGCTTCTCGTGAAAAGAACTGTCAGGTGGAGATCAGGTGCCGGCAGCTGGCGATGGCCAACTGCAGAGGGACACGAAGGAAAATGGGTGGAAGCAGGAAGGAAGCGCCCAGCAGCCAGCGAACATGTCTGGGGTCAGAGGGTTGGGCTCCGGGTCTCACTCTGCTTCAGAGCCGGAGATCCTGAAATGGGAACCCGCGAGATCGTTCCCTCCCAGCCCAACTGTTTCCACTTAAGCCCTGTTATGTCTTTAGGGGTTAGGCTAAGATTTGACAGCTGGGAAAGTCCCGTTCTGGGATGCTTGTGGTGCGTCTTAAAAGTCTTGAGCGGGCACGGCTGAGGTCGCCATCACGGTGGAGGCGACTCTGTCAGCAGAGAATTTCTGCTGAAATTCTGCTGAAAATTTCTGCGGGACTGCGGTGGCGTGGCGCTGGCTTAGAGGGATGATTTCTACCTCGACGAGTCTGCAAAACGAATTTCACCTGTTCTGTCTCTTCGAAGGCCAGTTTTATCCCCGAAACACGCCCCAGCGGTTCAGTCCCCAGAGTCGCTGCCGGTCTGGGCGGATGTGGAGCGAGGGGGGACGCGGGTGTGGCACAGAGCGGTGGCTGCGGGCGCCGCAGCGAGGTGGCCGCGAGCCGAGCTTAAACCCCCCCCCACCCGCCAGAGCAGGGAAGGGTAAACCTGGGGAACACGCTTGTTTAAATTGGTCTAAAAGTGGGTTAAGGTTTGAGACTAGTCCAATCCTTTCAAGAGGAAAAAAAAAAAACCACTTTGAAAGAATAATGCTTTGAAATTATGCCATTCTTTCTTAGAAAGAATAATGAATTTTAAAGAAAAAAAGCTCTTTGCACTGTTTTTGTTTGATTACGGGCTTTACACGCTTCCACGCAGCCTGTAAAAGCCAAACAGGAGCGCGGCCTGCAGAGGTGAGCACTAGACTCAGACTAAAGCTTGGAGTTAGTCCCAGTTTCACCAGCAAGCGACAGCTCAGCCCAGCCCTTCTCTGCTGCTCCCCACCTCCAGCCTCCACGTGCCCGGCCCCGTCGGGAGCGCGCAGGGACCAGACCCTCTGCTCCTGGGTGCTGTGAGCGAACAAGACACGTGTGAACGAGCCTCCCCGTGAGAATCACAGAATCGTCTGGGTTGGAAAAGACCTTGAAGATCCTCCAGTCCAACCATTGACCTAACACTGACCGTTCCCAACTCCACCAGATCCCTCAGCGCTGGGTCAACCCGACTCTTCAACCCCTCCAGGGATGGGGACTCCCCCCCTGCCCTGGGCAGCCCATTCCAACGCCCAACAACCCCTTCTGCAAAGAAATCCTTCCTAAGAGCCAGTCTGACCCTGCCCTGGCGCAGCTTGAGGCCATTCCCTCTTGGCCTGCCGCTGGGTCCTTGGCTCAAGAGACTCCTCCCCCCTCTCTGCACCCTCCTTTCAGGGAGTTGCAGAGGGCCAGGAGGTCTCCCCTCAGCCTCCTCTTCTCCACACTAAACCCCCCCAGTTCCCTCAGCCGCTCCCCATCAGACCTGTGCTCCAGACCCTGCACCAGCTCCGTTGCCCTTCTCTGGACACGCTCGAGTCATTCAATGGCCTTTTTGGGGTGAGGGGCCCAAAACTGAACCCACTCATCGAGGGGCGGCCTCCCCAGTGCCGAGCCCAGGGGTCACATCCCTTCCCTGTCCCTGCTGGCCACGCTAGTTCCGATGCAAGCCAGATGAGAGCCCTGGTCCAGAAGCCTCCTCTGAAACCTGCCCGCGAGCCAAGCTGGGGCCCGCTGGTGTCGCCTCGTTGCCAGCCGCCGGCCTGCGCAGCGCGGGAGGCAGCTGAATCCTTCGCCCAAACCCCAGCAACGCTCCCACAGAAGAGCTGCTGAGGATGTTACCAGGAGGACGGTTACTCCGGCAATGCGCTACGGTCCTGCCCGTTTCTAGGTTGACTCATTCCTTCGATACGCTGATCAAGTTATCTGAACGTTAATGCTCTGAAAATGTTTTTTAAAAAATCAGGTTATATACCACGGACCCTAGAAAAAATGTGATTCCCCTAAACCAGATCTAAAATAGGTCTCCCTGCCCAGGCTGTGAATCGTGAAGGTTTTAAAAAAAAAATAATAAAAACATAAAATCTCATGCAAATGCCTGCACCAATTTCCAGCTCTCGCCGCGGCGCCGTTTAGGAAGAGGCATCGGATTTGTACGAGGTGCAGAGGAACGTCGCCCGCGCTCCGGCCAGCGCCGCCAGAGAGCTGTCCCTCCTCCAGTTTTATTTTTAGGCGTTAGAGTCAGGCAGACTGAGCTCCTAACAGAGAATGACTTGCTTTTATTTTTAAAGGGAACTCCTGTTTATTTGCTATCTGCAAAGTTTGTGCCTGCGGGGAGGGGGATGCACTGCGACACCCTCACTTTATACTTTCGACTTGGGCCCGACGGCCGCTGACACCCCGGGCGAGCGCAGCCGATGGCAGAAGCGAAGCCCCGCGGTGGGGTGAGCCGGGGCGCAGCGAAATGCCCCCCGAGGATCCCCCCCAGGAAGCTCCTCCCTGGGGCCTCAGGCCCACCCCCCCGAGGCTTGGCCAGCTGAGCCGCCGCCGCGTTTGCCACAGCCAGGCTGGTCCTAAGTGGGTAAATGGGTCAGGCTGGATTTCCCCCTGGATTAGTCACAGCAGGTTTGTGCTCAACCTGTGCTCGGGATGAGTCAGCCCCACGCGCCAGATGTTCCTCCTGGTCTTCCATTTTTAGGCGATTATTGATCATTTTTTAACCCTTTCTCCTCCAACCCCAGCAGAATTTCTTGAAAAGCCATTTGCCTGCGCAGGAAAAGAACGGAGCTGGTCGCCTGCGGGACTGGGGGTAAAACCGTTTGCCAAGAGCAAGGAATCAGCTCCCTCGCTCTGCACTTCCCTTAGGCAGCGGGGGAAGCCTGAGCCACTTCTTCCCAGCTTTCAGCCCAGAGCAGCGAGGGGGGAGGCGCTGCCGGCCACGTTCGCTCTGACTTCTTCAATCCGAAGCCCAGTGGTCACGTTCTCGGCTTTTCTCTCCCTGCCCTAACGCCTCTTTGCATCCTGCATTTTGGTGGCAGCCCACGGCCCTCCACAAACATCGACTGAAAGAGTCGAGAGCAACTGAAAACCCACAGACCAGACTCCAGCACAGCTTTGCCTAAATCCAAACCCTAGTCCTAAATCCAAGCCCTAGTCCTAGATCCAAGCCCTAGTCCTAGATCCAAGCCCTAGTCCTAAATCCAAGTCCTAGTCCTAAATCCAAGCCCCTAGTCCTAAATCCAAGACCTAGTCCTAGATCCAAGCCCTAGTCCTAAATCCAAGCCCTAGTCCTAGATCCAAGCCCTAGCCCTAAATCCAAGCCCTAGTCCTAAATCCAAGACCTAGTCCTAGATCCAAGTCCTAGTCCTAAATCCAAGACCTAGTCCTAGAACCAAGCCCTAGTCCTAAATCCAAGCCCTAGTCCTAAATCCAAGCCCTAGTCCTAGATCCAAGCCCTAGTCCTAGATCCAAGCCTTAGTCCTAAATCCAAGCCCTAGTCCTAAATCCAAGCCCTAGTCCTAGAACCAAGCCCTAGTCCTAAATCCAAGCCCTAGTCCTAGATCCAAGCCCTAGTCCTAAATCCAAGCCCTAGTCCTAAATCCAAGCCCTAGCCCTAGATCCAAGCCCTAGCCCTAAATCCAAGCCCTAGTCCTAGATCCAAGCCCTAGCCCTAAATCCAAGCCCTAGCCCTAGATCCAAGACCTAGCCCTAAATCCAAGACCTAGTCCTAGATCCAAGCCCTAGTCCTAAATCCAAGCCCTAGTCCTAGATCCAAGCCCTAGTCCTAGATCCAAGCCCTAGTCCTAAATCCAAGCCCTAGTCCTAGAACCAAGCCCTAGTCCTAAATCCAAGCCCTAGTCCTAAATCCAAGCCCTAGTCCTAGAACCAAGCCCTAGTCCTAAATCCAAGCCCTAGCCCTAGATCCAAGCCCTAGTCCTAAATCCAAGCCCTAGTCCTAGATCCAAGCCCTAGCCCTAAATCCAAGCCCTAGTCCTAAATCCAAGCCCTAGCCCTAAATCCAAGCCCTAGTCCTAGATCCAAGCCCTAGTCCTAAATCCAAGCCCTAGTCCTAGATCCAAACCATAGCCCTAAATCCAAGCCCTAGTCCTAGATCCAAGCCCTAGTCCTAAATCCAAGCCCTAGTCCTAAATCCAAGCCCTAGTCCTAGGTCCAAGCCCTAGCCCTAAATCCAAGCCCTAGTCCTAGATCCAAGCCCTAGCCCTAAATCCAAGCCCTAGTCCTAGATCCAAGCCCTAGTCCTAGATCCAAGCCCTAGTCCCTGCAGGTAACGACAGATGTTGCTCTGGTCCGTGTTGGTACCGAGTCAAGCAAGAACTCTCACTTTCACCATAAATATAACTTAAATACATCTTACGTATATATTTTTAAAAGAAGCTCTGCTTAACCATCCCCAGCCTTCCAGCCCTCCCGCTAAGCTCCCCACGTTCCAGGGGACCACCCAGCCGGGAGCTCCGTGCTCGGGGCTCCCTTTATCAAGCGGCCGGAGCCCGCGGCAGCGCCGCAGGAGGGGGGTGGGCAGACGGGGGGGTTCCAGCTGGCGACGAGCTGCTGCCCAGGCTGGGCAGGCAGGAAAACACGGCCGGGGAGGCTTTTTTACCTTTTTGACAATCAAGTCATAATAGAAGTATTTGGAGCAGGGCTGCTAAAATTTCAGAAGTACCAGAGGCAGTCGGTCTGGTTTGATTAGAAAAACACTGAAAATTCCTTAACAACAGATTTTTTTCCGCCCTGCTGGTGTTTCTCAAGCCCTACCAAACGCTTATTGTACACCCTCCTGGAGGGAACGGCGTGAGGATCGTTAGTGGGGACGGAGGGAAAAAAAGAATTAAGTAAACTGAGATGGGACAGATTTAAGGCCTCATCTGCAGCAAGACCGAGCGTGCACAATCCAACGGACTTTGGATTTCTGCATTTCTCTGGCTTTCGTCACCCCCCGCTGCTTTAATACATTATTTTTTTTCTCACAACTCTTGGCTGCAGCCAGGAACAGAAGACCCAAACCACATCCCCAACCCTACCCCTGCCCGACCTGCCCGTGGGTAACGTCAGGAACGGGGCCAAGGAATTGGGGCGCTCCATGGATCGATGCGTTAGAGGAGGGGAGGCGAGAAACAAAAATCTTCTCATACTTTGTAAAGCCACCGGGAGTTTTTCAAACAGGAATAAACTCCAAGAGTGGAGCCTGTTGGGTTCTGTAACCTGATTTATTTATGAAGAATCCCTCAGACTACACGCCTCGTCTCGGAATATGAGCACTGATATTCAACGCCCGCCCCTATTTTGCATCTATACGGATATAAATCCATAAAGATCAGAAGGGACAGATTCTCCTTGACGTGACTGTGCAGCACAAGGAAACTTTAAACAGGTACGTACTAGACCCACTTTGGGACCCTCCTTGCAAACGCAGAATGTTTTATTTTTCATCCCCACACAGAGTATTTTTCCCTCCCACACTTTAAAGCTTGTACTTACAGTGTATTCACTGGGCAATACAGATGGTCTCGTGGATGGATAAGCTGCCCACAAATACACAGCTCTAACAACAGAACCAGCTCCAGAGGCTTGTTTGTCTCCTGCTTCGTAAAAAAAGCAGAATGGATATCCCTTAAGCCATCCCCCACCCTGTAAACACAGATGTTGGTCACAATTTAAGTGGGACTGGTAAGAACAATGAGAGCCCAGGATTAGTGCGCTTACACGGGCTGCTCAGCGCATTAATATAAAAATCTCCTTGTTTATTGTGACATATCAGCCCTAATCCGGCAGAAATAAGTAACAGTTCATTAAAGGAAGGCCAGTGGATTACTGGAGGAGTTAGGACACAATCAAATCTAGGTTTCCTCACGTTAGACACCTCACTGTATTTGCTGAAGTATCCGGCCCCTTCGCTAGTGAACACTCAGTGGTCAGGAAACTTCATTCCTCAGGTGTCCTGAGCTCCAGTGCCCAGGCTGCTCCTCCTCGGTGGGCAGGAGCCCTCGGACAGGGCTCGACGTTACTGACTCAAAAGTTCTACGTTTTTATTATTATTAACGTGGCCTCTCATCACCAAAGAAATCTTATCCAAGCCACTAGGGAGAAGCAAATCATTCGGGGCAGGAGTATTTTCCGAGTGGGACCCTTGGCAGTCCTCACCCCGGAGCTCCCAGACAGGACCTTGTAGTAGTCAGCCCTTCCAAAGCACCAGCCTTTTTTTTTTTTTTTTTTCCTTTTTCTTTTTTTGCACTTCATTCTTTGAAATGCAAATTCTGATACAGTATCCTAGTTTTTCCGTAAATAATTCAGAGACTGCGCCAAAACGTAGTCACGGTAGAAGCCCTAACTAGCTAATGTTACTCATTACAGCACAAATCTAAGAAGTGGAGCCCAACAATGAAGCTGCAAATCTTGAACTTCATAAAGCAGAAGGAGAGACACTCCCCGCTCAGACCTTCTGGCGCATAAAGACAAAGGAGAGAGTTGCCCAACGTCACCTGAGGGGTCAACAGCAGAGCTGGGACCACAGCCCAAAGCTCAGACCACCCCCTCGCGCCCCTCACCGCCGCCTTCCTTCTCCTCCTCAAAACGCTGCTGGTGAGTTTTCTCTGTTCCCCCTGCCCTCAAGTAACAGTTTTTGCTGAATCTGCTACACCGATCCAATTTTGGGGCAGGTCTCAACCTCCAATACGGTGTGAAAAGCTCTACCCCGCCGGCGATCTCCAGAGAGCTTTCTCTGGGTTAAAACCAGCCTCAGAACGCTCTGGCAGCCCAAGAGGTCGCAGTGGGGGCCAGGCTGAAGAAGAACCAGGTTTTTTGTGTCCTTGCAAGATGACAATTTACTTAATTTCTTTAATTTTATCAGCCAAAGAGCCACTAGTATGTCCCCCGATCACTTTTTTTCACTATTTCTAGGCTTGGCTAAAACAGGATTTAATTCAAAGGCTACTTTGTAAAGCAGAAGGTTGAGCAAGCTGGGTAATTTGGGCAGGAATTGGTCGATATGTGGGCTAATACAGACTTGCCTTTGTAACCCACTTCCTAAAAGCAATTTACTTCTGGGCAAGCGTCAGTTCAGCTTTCCAACCGTCTGACATTAAGCTAAAGGAAGGGCCAAATTTCACAGCGGGCACTGTGAATTTGGAGGGTTTGGGTGTTTTTTCTGAGCAAGCGACGACAGGAGCCGCTGGATTTCCTTGCGTGAGAATTGTTGCTGCTTCTGTGCAGGCAGCTTTGGAGCCTGGAGATCCCTTAGAGGCGTGAGGAAGGGCAAAAGTGCAGGGATTTTATAAATATCACCCTGGAGTCTGATGTAGCAGTGGCGCACGTCCGTGGTCTGAAGACCAAGGGGGTTTTTAGCCGCCTCCTCGCTACACTTGAGTCCACCTGTCAGTAACTGAGCTCAGTGAGGGGCCTGACAGCGGTTATTTCTGACACACAACACCTGCGGCGTTAAGAGCCTGTTCCTGAACTCCAGGAGGCGGCCGGAGCACCCAGAGCTGTTCAGTCAGCTCTGAAAACTTCATCCCAAACGTTGAGAAACGGAACTTGCGCTTCCAGGGCTGCCTTTTGTTTGCGTTTCCACGCCGAAGCTGCGCTCGCAGCCCGGCCCGGAGCTGGGTGCTGCTCCCTTCAAACTCAGAGCAGCTGCTGCACCACGCCAGGTTCTCTCCCAGGACTTGGATTTCACCCTGCTTCTTGCTGCAACACACGGGAGAGCTGTGGGGCACATTCCTGCCGTTACCCCCCTTCCCAGAACCGGTCGGCTCCCGGCCAGGCCACGTCCCTGTGGGCCAGAGCACGGCCTGGAAGAATTCACACTCCTCCGCTTGGCTCGCAGCAAACAGCGCTGAGAGGGAACAAGCCCCAGTATGGTTGAAATTTTCACCTGGGCTCCAACACTCAGATGAATAATTTGGGTTCAGGAAACATTATTTGTATTTAGAAATCAGCCCTTCCACGGGAAATTCCATATCGACAGGAATTTTTGGCCAGCTATAGCAAAGCAGTTGCAGGTTTCTGTACGAGCCGTGTGAGGCTGTAAATCCCGACCGGCTCTGAGGAACAGCTCCCTCAGCCCAGCGCCACGGACGTGAAATACCATCAGCACCGCCCGACGCCAGCCCTTCCCGCTCCGCCAGCCAGCTGCTGGCACAGCCCGGAGACAGAGACCTCGGAAATCAGGGAATGTCAACCTCGGAAATGAGGGAAGCTTGAGCTCGGAAATCAGGGAAGCTCGACCTTGGAAATCAGGGAAGTTTGACCTCAGAAATGAGGGAAGCTCAAGCTCGGAAATCGGGGAAGCTTGAGCTCGGAAATCAGGGAAGCTCGACCTTGGAAATCAGGGAAGTTTGACCTCAGAAATGAGGGAAGCTCAAGCTCGGAAATCAGGGAAGCTCGACCTTGGAAATCAGGGAAGCTCGAGCTCAGAAATCAGGGAACTCGAGCTCGGAAATCAGGGAAGCTCGAGCTTGGAAATCAGGGAACTTGAGCTCAGAAATCAGGGAAGCTCGACCTTGAAAATCAGGGAAGCTCGAGCTCGGAAATCAGGGAACTTGAGCTCGGAAATCAGGGAAGCTCGAGCTCGGAAATCAGGGAAGCTCGAGCTCAATCAGGGAAGCTCGAGCTCAGAAATCAGGGAACTCGAGCTCGGAAATCAGGGAAGCTCGAGCTCAGAAATCAGGGAACTCGAGCTCAGAAATCAGGGAAGCTCGACCTTGGAAATCAGGGAACTCGAGCTCAGAAATGAGGGAAGCTCAGCGTGGCCAGCACTGCCGGTGTTGCTCAGCGCCTGGGGGGATCGAGCCCTTACAAATGTCTGGCCTCCAGGAAAGGCAACTCGGAGCAAACCAATAAAGCAAGCTCCGCTCTCCAGGGAGCAGCGCAGAAGCCCCAGCCAATCCTCTGCAGGCGTGTGGGCGGCCAAGAGCCTGCTGGCGGCGTAATCCTGAGCTTGGTTCTAATCATAGGTACCTCCGCGGCGCTGCTAGCGAGCACACTTGCTCCAGACTTCAGCAGGAGCAATGAGCCCACAGTTTTGAATTCCTGTGCTCTGCACTGGCTTCTCATTCGTATTAGAGTGTGGGGTGAATTATAAGCAGGAAAAAAACTATACGCATCCGCTTCCTTGCCCTTGAATTCAGTAAAACGCACATTAAACCTTCTGCTTGGTAATATGTCCCTCAGCCGTAACGAGCAGAGCTGGGCTCGGACCATTTACACACATTTCGGTGTTTTACTGCGTGATGAAGATCCCTCAGGCGTCACAAATTCAGGCTCATGTCAGCAGTTTTACATACGCAGAGTCCACAGGAAAAAAAAAATACGGTTATTACCTTTTTGTGTTGTGGATCGTGGTCCCGCCTAGGACGATCCGGACGCCCGGGTTGGTGCGGTTGAGGTTATAGACAGTCAGCGCCTCCTCGTACGTCGCCCCTCCGATGATGAACACGATAATATCTTGGGGCCTGTGACAAAGACACAAATATCAGACAAAACACAGATTTAACAGGCACCGAGGCAACGATCCTGACGATTTCTCTCCCCAGACCACGACTCACTTCTGTGAGGGGCCGGGCTCAAGACTGACAACAATGTGTAGCCCATTAAATTGCTTTTCAAACATTGTCTCTCCTAAACATTTACAGAGTGTGCTAACGGTCCTTAAAAGCCTCCTCAGCAACACCCCCACGCTGCGTCCCCACGGAGCTCCTCCGTGACACACGCGCCGATGTTTAATGCATGATGGAGACGCTGCCGCGGCTGGTAAATTAAGATCAATTCAGGAGTCAAACGAGGACAACAGTCGTGCTTCAGACCTCTCGGGCTTGGTTTGAAGGGCTGGTTTTGCTGGTTGATTACAGAACTACTGGGATTTGTGCATAACTTTACCTCTGAGGTTCCATTCCCCAGCCGGCCTAGAAACACGGGCTGTTACAGAGCCGTGGCGTGAGGGGAAAGGGGGGAAGGAGGGAAGTGCCTCCATCTGAGAAAATACAAACCAGCCACACGCCCTGCACCTTCTGCTCTCAGAGGAAGGCTGCACCTTCCTCGCGCCACCCTCCCCAGTCCCTTCAGTTTCCCACTCTCAGAACCTGCTGGCAACCCGTAAATCATCCCTGCTACCATCTACCAGCTGAGAGATCCATTTCTGCAGAATCTACAGCACAAAGGTGTGGATCACATCCTGTCAGCCACCCGCTTGAGTCAGAGCAGTCGAGTCTCGACACAATTAACTTCCCGTTGCAGCCTCAAAACTCATCTCTGCTTTCCAAGCAGGTACCTCTGCTAGAAGCCAGCTGCTTGCGGCAGCGCTGGGAGCAGCAGGCGTCCGCCTGCTCTGTCCGGGCGAGCTCTGGATCAGTGACAAAGCAAATGGAGCGTGAGACAGGGATGACCCCGGAATGCACCCAGACTCTGCGTCTCTGGTTCCTCCCCACTGAGAAGCCAACCTGGGAAGCCCTCGACACCTGTAAGCGTCCAGAGGAGCAACACGGGCGTCGGAAGGACGAACATCAGGGAGTTCTTGGCATCACTGAGCAGACAGCACTACCAGGAGCAAAACTGCTGCTGCCCTCAGAAGGGGACACTGGCTCAGAAGGAGCGTGTCAGCCATCAGATCCACACAGCTGCCTCCTGCCCCCGGAGAGGACACGGAAAGGTAAGAACAATTAACAGAAAAGAGTGCGCACACCCCCTTCCCAAAGTCGTCTCTGTTACCAAAAACCTGCCAAATCCTAAGTCTCTTCAGAAAGTTTGGGTTAGGGCTGCGTAAGACGATTTGGACAGACCAAAGGAGACTTCAGAGATGCTCTGGAAGGTGCTGGGAGTCTCCCTTGGGAGAGGGAATGCTGCAGCCTCGGTGCCTGGCCCATGGGAACCCCCTCGGTTCAGGCCCACCCTGTGGTGACACACAGCACGGCGAACACAACATCCAAAAAATACGTCGCATTCAACACAGTCCTTCTGCAGGTACTACAGAATTTGTCATCCTTGGGGACTATAATAATTCTAAAACCAGCCAAGACTCCCAGCCGCAGTTCACTGCATGGCTTCCTTGGAAAGAAAAGGGCTCAAAGCAGAATCTTTTGTAAGAAGGCAGCAGGAGTGGAACAGTTTCAGCCCTTGCAGCGGTGGGGAGGGCAGCGCCGCCCCCAGGATTGCAGCAACGCAGCCTGTGCCGTCCTGGCTCGCCCCAAGGCAGAGCCCCGGGGTTCGCAGTGCTCCTCTCTCCCCGCAGAGCTGCGCCGCGTCCCCTGCGCGGCAACAGCCCCTGAAACCCTGGCACTGCAGCCTTAAGATGAGCAGGTTATATATAGCGACTGCACATCCAAACGTCTCGCCGAGGCAGATGAAGGTTCTTGCACCCGAGTGACAGTGCGAGTCACCGAGCCAGCCCCGAGGACAGCAGAGCGCTGGCCCTTGTCTTTTTAGCTACGGCCGGGCGTATGGCCTTGGAAACTAGATGCAAATGTACCCAATCTTTGGAGGAGGGAAACCAAAGGGAAGGGGATTCCAGCAATGGAATCATCTGATGAGCCACTGCCAGTTGTCAGGAACAGCAGAACCTGAAATCCCTACGAGCTCACTTTTATCGGGACGCGTGTCGCAGACGCGCCGGGCAGGCCGTGCCACGCGCCGCTTCTTAGGGAGAACGTCTGTCAGGTTGAGAAAGCCACACGTCCCCGAGGGCCGGCAGGTCAGCGGGACCTCTGGGGTGAGGTACCGTTACTGACTGCGTCACTGGAGCCACAAACAAACCAACCCGGCAACTTCCTACCTTGTGCGGACCGAGATCCCCAGGTCAGTCTCCCGGCACCACCATTTACACCTTTTTGGTTGGAACTACCAAAGACCTGCGGAATTTAGATGCTGAAGTCCTGTGCCTGGCCCTCATATGCTCCTCCAGAACATCTTAATGTGTCACTATGACAGCAGCCTAACCCTAGGCCTAACTGTAGGGTTAATCCTCAGATTAAGCCTGGCCTCTCTCCCGCTCCAGGGGCCTTGCTCAGAGCATCCGGCGTTGACCCCGCGGATTTCTCGCAGTGCAGAAGCCAGCGAAGCCCCGCAGAGCAGACGGCCACAGGAAGGACAAAGGGATCTTGGTGCCGTCACGCAGCGCCCAGGGAGTTACTGCTTATGTCAAGGGCAAATAATAAGCAATTTTGGAACAGGAAGGAACTCCCAGACTGTTAGAGGATTAGTGGGAGAGCAATCTCCAGCAACCGCCGTGGCAGTCGCTGCGCTCCTCAGACCCAGTTTGGGGATGCGGCTATGTATCTCCCCGGGTGAGCTGCCAGTTTACCAGCTAAATGCTCAGAAACGTCAGACAGGAGGAAAAAGCGACTTCCTTGAACAAACAAGGACACAGTCAAGAGTTTTGCCTTAAAAAAAAAAAAAAAACCAACAAAATCCACAAAACGCAAACCGTACTAAACCCAGGATATCTATGTGGCTTAGGAACAGCACTACCTTCCCTAGTCCTGCGGGCAGCGTGTGTGAGCTGCGATGAAGAAGCCCCCAGCCAAACGGCTCCACACCACGTGCTGCAAGCTGCTGCTTCCAGAAAAGGAGATTTTTGTGTTCGCTGCCTGCGGAGGTACCTCAGCCGCCCCCTTAGAGGTCTGTCAGACATTTCTAAATGGTTCCAAACTCTTCCTCTCCTCAAGCAGTCAAGAGGAGCTTTCCCCTCCACAGAGCAGTGGGAGACAGATTGTGTCTGGTCACAGAATACCCTAAACTAGGTGATATCGGTGAGTTCTCGTGCTCCGCGTTTAAGGCTGAACCCTGATGGGTTTTCAGACGCGGGAACTTGCCAAGATTTTTCCGTCAGCAGGTGAGCGACTGGTAATTCTGCATGAGGCGGGTCCCGTCTGGGTCCGCAGGGAGCAGCGGGCCTTTTCCTACCCCCTATCTCCTGGGCTGCCGCCCGGCCCAGGCCAGACCTGGAGGAGCAGGTTTGGGTTTAGGAGGCGCAGCAGCGACAGGGCGGCCTCGGGCGCCGACAACGACCGCGACGTCGCAAGAAGTGGCCTCCAGCCACCTCAGGTCGGCAGCGCCAGGCCCAGTTGGTCCGGTCGGGACTAACGTTGGAGAAAATCCCGGGTCAGAGCACAAGCCAAAGGCAAAGCTGATGGAGGCTTTGGCTGGGCCTGGCCGAGGCGGCCGCAAACCTCGAGGCGTTTCGTACGGCGCAGCCGGGGCTCGCGCAGCCCGAGGCTTGAGGGACTTTTCTAGCTCGTACGTTCCAGCAGCGAGGTGGAAGGGGCTGCAGGCTGATGGCGTGTGAGAAAAGGGTGATATTTAACACAGCGGGACGTAGAGGAGACGCAAAAGAAAGCTGAATTGCTTATTGCTCTCTCCTAGGAACCCTGCTCAGTGCCTTGCAAAGATTCCCTTCCCTTCAGCAGCTGAATTTGGACCAGGAGCTTTTCCTCCCTTGCAACAGTGTCATGTTTAATACAGAAAGAAACAGTTAAAAAGAATCCTTTCAAATTCTTTGCTGTTCAAGCAACTGCGTCCCTTTGATCACAAAACACAAAGCCTTTCGCCCTGACCTTCTGCTGAACTCCTGCCAATCAGGGTAACACCATCCTCTGGAAGCAGCGAGCGAGGAGACGGCGTAGCCCAGTTTGCCTCGGGCTGTGATTTATTATACTAAGTTTTGTGAAATTATTAAATTTAAATTCCTCGCTCAGTTGGTTTGGCACTAAGGCAAAACCCATCGAGTGGGCTTTTTTCTTCCAAACCTGATAACTAAAACCTGGTTTTAGATGAGTCCTCATTTTCAGGATATCAAATATTCATACTTTAGAGATAACACAGTGCTGCGGCCCCTGGTTTGTGCAGCAAGTAAAGACCAGACACAAAATATTGAGGTGCCTTTTTCTGACAGTCACAAACCCTCACTCCGACAGCTCCTAGGTCTTAAACTCCACAAGATCCACCACTCCCATCAGGAAACAGCCCTAATAACCCCGTGGCCTGACGCTTTTGCCCATTTTGCAGACATCTGACCCAAGAGCAGCACTGTGGGACGTGGCCACTGAACCAAGGACAACCCCAGACCGAAGGACGACTGAGAGAAATTTAAGGGAAAGAACAGTTTGCAACCTCTGCCTTTGTATTTTGAGATTTACTTCAACAAAACTACAGGATTCACCTCTTTTAGCTAAGAGACGAGGCTGTAGCTGCTGCAGAGAAGGGAGGGAGCTGCACACTCCATTTCCCTTCATCCAACCTCTGTTTTCCTTCAGCTTGAGGTAGGAATTAAACCCTTCTCATGCTGCCCCAAGTAAATTATTTGCGTGTTCTTTGTATCAGGATTCTCAGGGGCAGGTTCCTGTGCCCTTTTCTAGAAACATTAAAGAGGAATCGAGGTGAAACGCAGCTCAGGAAAATGTAAGTGGGAACTGAAAAAGAGAAGATAGAGGTCAGAAGACCATTTTTTTTCCAGTTAGCTCAGAACGAACCCAGGTCAGGGATGCCTGGACACAGTTACTGCTGCTCTGCAGGTCTCATTTCAAACCTACCACAAACCGCATCCGCCGAGCTCTTAGTTGGGCTGAAATCCATCTCAGCCGAGAGCTGGTTTCAAGGACAGAGAGGATAGCGTTTCTGTTGCTAGGGGCCTTGATATTTCACACCTATTAAAACCACCCAGCCACCCTATCCAAAATCCACTATTTTATTTTAAAGGGAAAATCTGGAGCAAGGCAGATTTTTTTTTTTTTTGGTCTACCAGGGACATACACAAACGAATTGTCTCTTGTGTGACTGTAATTCTTTCTTATTCATAAATAAAATGATTAACGTCCCCTGCTGTCAGCCTGGCATGGAATTTAGATGCCTCCCTGCTACAAAATACATTTTTGCTTTCATCAGATGGCTGGAAATGCCCCAAGGCAGGGCTAAGGAGGACGAGCAGCGTGTGGGTGCCCCTCAAAGAGAGTCAGAGACAAATGCTTGCTCCTCAACATGCTTCCACCCGCTCGACACGGCTGAACCTCGGTCCCCAAATCTACTTCTCTCCTGCTCCAAATAAGTCTGGTTTTATTCAACCCAAACTGCCCCGCAACAGCCACCTCGTTTGTTGAGAATTACTACCTTGAATTTATTTTCTGCTTCACTAGAAATGTGGCAGTTGCTGATAAAAAGCCAATCGCACGCAGCGTGCGAAGGGAATGACGATTGTTCTAACGCTGCAAGTAAAACATCTTCCACGGGACCCCGGGGGCATTGAACAGACATCGGAGAAGATTCAGAAAATCGTGGTGATGACCTCATCGTGGATCACCCAAAGGAAGCAAAGCAACAGCAGGTTACCACAAGAAGGGGTAAGGAATACCCGACCGGCACGTGGCAGAAACTGGACTTATTTACAGAAAAGAAACGGCGGCACCAAAGGAAGGAGCGAGCGGCAGAGGGTGTCGTCAGAGGACTTGGCATCTTCTCTCCAGCGGTTCAGTGCCCTCACGCCGAGGCCCACGTTCGCCTTTAATGACTTTGCTGACGAGAGATGAGCTCAGCTCCAGCAAAGTCAGCTCGAACCAGACAGCCAGAAATCTTCTCAATCAGAGTTATTAGCCATATTCAGCAAGATCCCATTCTCATCAGGAATAGTAACTGGCTCAGAAGGGAGCGCTTGCAGTTGGACTATTTTTGGTGCTCTACAAATAAATGCCAGATGGCACGGAGTGAAGTTAGGGGGCATGTTGAAATCCATCATGTGAACATCCCGGCGGCTTGGTGCAGTGGCTTTATCCTTTACCTGAGCCCTTACAAAGGGAATGTCACATCTTGGCCAGCACGAAAAGACAACAGTATTTCAGTCTTAACAGCCCTCTCCAGGGCACCTACTTGAGAATACAAGGAAGACCTACACGATCAAGATATTTCTCTGCCAAGCCTGTTCTGTTCATCTACAGGCAACCAAGAAAGCAAGCGGCAGCGCTGGGAGGAGCAGACACAGCTCCAAGCTCGGCGCTGAAAGGCCCCACATACCTGTCACGGAGAGTGTTGGGACCCAGGTAGGGGTACTGGCTGTCCTTGAGCTTTCCTTTGATGAGCTGATCGAGTGTTTCGTGAAGGAGAGGCTGGTGTTGCGTGTACACGTTCTCAACACCCTGCGGGGCAAGAGGAGTTCGTGTTATGAATTCTTACAGCAGCAAGGTAAGGGAGCCCAGCAGAGGCACAGAAAAGGAGCATCGTCACCTGATGGATACATCGAGTGTTAACCACCGAGAGCCAGATCTAGAGAGGCTTTTCAGCAACTAACTCCCATTGTCTTCAATGAGAATTATGCCCTAAAAGCCCAGAGCACTTGCTATTAAATCTCTGAAATCCACGGCACCACATGGCAGTCCTGCTCCGTGACTGTAATTTTGACTAAAACTGTCACTATTTCACCCGTGGCAGAGCCATACCTTCAGTCCTTTGAGGAACTGTTTGGTGATGGCCACAGCATCCTTGGGACTGAACAGGTCGCTGCCGCGGATCCGTTTCCCTCCGTACTCCACCACGGCAGACACCAACTGTACAGAGAGAGGCAAAACCAGGATCCTGTTAACCTGGGAAAGTGGTGTCCGGGCAGTTTTAGTCTAGTTAGGCACAACAGAGGTACCGGAACGACGACCGAGGAGTCGGGGAGATCGATGCCAAGCAGGTAACGCAGCGCAGAGAGAGGCAAGGGGGAGGAGAAGGAGCATTCCCCACATCCACCAAGCAAGTCGCTCTGCCGCGCCGCTGCCTGCCGAAGGAGAGAGGCTTTCATTTCCATCCTCTGCTGCAGTGACAGCAGATCCTCCACACAGCGTGACATCATCCTGCTCCTCCACCTCCTCTCCAGCTGCTCACTACATTTGCCAAGCGCTGCCACCCTCTCCCTCCCTGCCAAGCTCCTTCTACAGGCTCCAGAAATCCTTTGCTGCAACTATTGCCTAATCAGCAGGAGCTGGGGGAAAAGGGGTGGGGAGGAAGAGGAGAAGGAGAAGGGAAGCACGTTCCCGGCCTTGTTTAGATGCCCCACACCCGTCCCAGCAGATTCCTGGCACGCCGGCCATCTCTGCTTCATTCAGCCCTCCCCAAGGTCACCGACTGCGGAGAGCGGTGACGAGCGACATGCTCAGGGGCCGGGGTGGGGACAGGGCCAGTGGGACTGAGCATGCCCTCGGCACATTCCCCGCCATCACCGAGCTGTGTGGGGGGCTGGAGGGAAGGGATCCATCCCCAGGGGCCTGGGCAGGCTGGAGAGGTGGGACGTGCCAACCTCACGGAGCTCAGCAAGGCCAAGGGCAAGGTCCTGCCCACGGGTCGGGGCGATCCCCAGCACAAACTCAGGCTGGGTGAGGAGTGGCTGGAGAGCAGCCCCGAGGAGAAGGACTTGGGGGGGCTGGGGGGTGGAAAACTGCCTGTGAGCCAGCAACGGGCGCTGGCAGCCCAGAAAGCCACCCGTGTGCTGGGCTGCACCCAGAGCAGTGTGGGCAGCAGGGTGAGGGGGGGATTCTCCCCCTCTGCTCCGCTCTCGTGAGACCCCCCTGCAGTGCTGGGTCCAGCTCTGGGGGCACCAACAGCAGAAGGACACGGACCTGCTCGAGCGGGGCCAGAGGAGGCCACGAAGATGCTCGGGGGGCTGGAGCACCCCCCTGTGAGGACGGGCTGAGAGAGTTGGGGGGTTCAGCTGGAGGAGAGAAGGATCTGGGGAGACCTTAGAGCGGCCTCCCAGGACTGAAAGGGGCTACAGGAAAGGGGGGAGGGACTCTTGATCAGGGAGGAGGGATAGGACGAGGGGGAACGGGTTTAAACTGAGAGAGGGGAGATTTAGGTGAGATCTAAGGCAGAAATTCTTCCCTGGGAGGGGGGTGAGGCCCTGGCACAGGCTGCCCAGAGAAGCTGTGGCTGCCCCCTCCCTGGAAGGGTTCAAGGCCAGGTTGGACGGGGCTTTGGGCAACCTGGGCTAGTGGAAGGTGGCCCTGCCCAGGGCAGGGGGGTGGGACTGGATGGGCTGTAAGGTCCCAACCCAAACCGGTCTGTGATTCTATGAGTTTGGAAACGGAAGTTAAGTGATGAGTTTTGCCTTTCAAAGTGACACCTGCAGGCCCCAGCCAAGCTCAAGGTTCTTTTCACAAGGTGCAGCACAATTCAACAAACCAGCATTGTGCTAAAGCAAAGCAGGCAAGCTTTACACCAATTAACAATGATTTTCCATCTCTGTGCCCTCCAGTCCCGCTCGTTCCTCCAGCTGAAGGTGAAATGCTGCAATTACCTTTCGGTATTTCTCTGAGACCCCCCGGTTCTTCAGCTCTGTCAGCAGCCCCGGCAGGCTGCCGCTGCTGTGCCGCTCGTAGTGGAGGGCGTAAAGCATCACCAGGCGGGCAGCGTCCAGCTCCGACACCTTGGGGTTCTGCAAGAGGCGTCGCACGTTCTGCAGCGAGACAGAGAGCAGCCTTAGCGGAGAGGCCTTCAAAGGACGTTAAATCAGACTAATATCAACTGCCTAGCAACAAAACTGCGTGCGGGAGGAACACAAGAGAATTAAATTGTGCCATAAGCAACAGAGCCCAGCTTCCTATGCGCTCTGCGGCTGGATTTATTGGAGTACAATGGAGTGCAAGTTGCTTTGGGGTCTTTTCATGAAGCTGGGAATTCATAACCCGATTCTGTTGTCCATTTTTAACTCTCCCTAACGCGCTGCGGGGTGAGGTCAGGTTACCGTGTGCCTCTCCCGAAGGAGGCACTTCCAGAAACCTCTGCCCTTCCCCTCCCAACTCGAGGAGAGCCAGAACTGGCCCACAGGTTCCATCGTAATATTGGCTGTCAAGAAGAAAAAAAAAAACCAAACTAGGACAATTACACAGATTTGGTTTTCTTTTGGAAGGTGCGGGGTGGAAGCATCGAAGTCTCAGATAACTGTTGGATGTGAGAAGTGAGGAGCAAGTATCAAACATTTGGAAGCAGATTAGGAAAGGAATTAAAGCATGAAAAGGAAAAGAAAGGTTACAGCACTGCGGGTAAATACAGAACTCGACAGTCATTACTTCTAACATGCAGATTGTTACTTTTTCTGCTGACTACAGCACGATACCATAAATCTCAACTGCCTGTTAAGGTACAGCCCCTCCCCAGAAAAGCTGCAGAACCCCCAGTGCTCCCCAGGGATGGCAGGCAGGGTATCACTGCTCGTGGAAGTTGACAATTGGCCACCTAAGTGCTACTCCTCGTTACAAGAAAAAGCACTTCTTTCCTCTCTGCAACCTCTCAGCCTTGGCGTCGAGTCACGGAGCTGAGAAAATGGAGTTAACAGAACAACCACCAGAGCCAAGCTGGTAGCTTAGGTGAGCACTGGGAGTAATAAGCTTCTTAACTGCAGCTTTGGGATGGATCCCCAAGAACAGGCATCGACTACCAGATGTGTCTGCAGACATCTGGTTAGGGCTGGACAGGACAGAAGCTTTAGGTCTGAAATTCTCCCTGTGCTGAACATGAAAGCTGAACAATCAGCCTGGATTAGCTCAAACGCACGGCAGCAGAGGAGCTGCTGGTTTTACAGTCGCAGCAACGGCAGCTCCAGGAGAGGGACGGAACCAGTTTGGATTTTTTCCGCTCCATAAGCGCACACGACCTTCAAACACTCCAGAAATCCCAGCACAGCTTTGCAAGATTCTCCCACCCTCCCAGCTCAGGTAGGCAACACGGAAACGTTCAGCGAAGAGCTGCGAAACGTGTCGTGGAGCTGTTATTTACCACTGTGATCTGCTTGACTGATGCAGAGCAGTTACGAAAACACAGGATCAAATCCTGGCTTTGAGGAGGATCAACGGGAGTTTTACCTTTAACCTTGGCAAGGTCAAATCCACCTGTGAGGGTCGGGACAGAGTCCCACGGAGCCGTGTGCCCGCAAGCCCCCTGGTCCTGCGCTGGCAGCGCAGCGGCAATGCCCGTGCAAGCGGGAAGCGTCTAGAACAGAGCAGCTATTGTCTGGGCGAGGAGATGGGATTCAAACCCGCCCATTCAGCTCGGGAGGCTCATGTACTGTGTCCGGATTAATAAGAGATCGGGGAAGAATAACCAAAATGTACTGTACTCAGGGGCCCTGGGCCACCAGAGGAATTAACAATCGCTGAAGTTACATCAGTGGGAGAACAATTCTGCCTTTATTTCGGGCACTGGCTTATTCTTCATTGTTTCTGTGGCCTTGGCCCCGCGCTGCCATTTGGAGACTGCACCAGGGACCCGCCCGGGGCAGCGCAGCTGAGGAGATACTGATCTCCCATCTAGAAAGACACCGCGTCCATCCTTCTGCATTTATTTCCCAGCTGCTACGTGTTTTCCAGTCGGTCTCAGTTGTTAGAAATACAATGGAGCCCTTTAGGCATGTGGCTGTAAGCAAACCACAGCTTTTCTGCCTTAAAAACTGCAGGAATACCTCGTTAGTGCAAAAGAAGCCCCGAATTAGCACCCAGGTGAGCTCCAGTAGCCACCCTGCCATGAGAGCGCGGCGCTCAGCGCGGGCAGCTTGCCCGGCTGACTTCCAGCACCGCCACAGACTCGCAGAGTAAAGCAGCCTCACCACAAGCTCACATCATCCCTGTCTTCAGCGACGCTGAGATAACTTAATACAAAAAAAAAAAAATAGACCAACATTTTCCAAAATGGTCTCCAGTGCCAAGCACCCAAGTTTCAACACGAACGCTCTGGGCTGTGTGAGTATCAGAAAGAGGCGATCGCAGCGCAGACGCGATGGGCTGGCGGGTTAGAGCTCAAATATTTGACTTTTAAACCGCAAAAACTTGATGGAGAAACAATGACATAGCAAGAGAACCTCAGAGGCTGCTTCCAGCAACTGCATTTTATGGCTGCATTCCCACTTCGATACTTAGTCATCGAAATCCTACCAAATATAAGCTATGGAATCATATCTCTGTGCTCGCCGATCGATATAGCTGCGATGACTTCAGCAGGCCTGTCCTGATTCACAGCAGCTCAGGATCTGGTAATAGATTACAGCGCTTGAAGAGTCTAATATTATCCCCAAGCCACCCACTTGGAGCACAGAATAACAGAGGCAAAGAAGCCATGCATTTCAGATCTCCTGAGATGCTTTATCTTTATTTTCTAGTCACACTGCTCCTGCAGTACTGTGTAAAGGAGTCCATTCGACGGCGTAACTTCTACCTTAGCTATAAAAAAATTAAGGAATCGGGTTTTAATACCGAGTTGCTGGTTGAACTCTGCTAGAACACGCTCACACCCAACAATACTGCTATTTTCTGTGAACTGTCAGCAGCCACAATTCATCACTATTGACACGCTGGCAGATACCGGGTCAGGTCATGGAATCCACCAAGCCAGCGTGGGGTCAAAACTTCAGTCTATACCCAGCTATAACAGAAGGCTCTGTTAGGCTTTTTCAGTCTTTGCCAAAGAAATCTTTATCTAAGAGGCTTTCCACTGTTAGAGGTAGAAGCCAGCACCTCAATGAATAGTCTGGTTTAGACAGTTTCATGGATTCCATTTCTTCTCCTCCCTGACAAATACAAGAAGTTTCTGCACAGGGCTCCAAGTTGGTTGGGTTGGTTTTTTTTTTTTTTTTGAGTGGTGCCTGCACAGGCAGCCTGCCAGAAGCCAACTGACTGCACAGAACGAAAGAATGTTGTATTGTGAAATGTAAAGACAGAATTTGCAACGATGCCTCTCAAGCCAGTTATTAACTATGATTCATCCCCATCTGAACCGCACAGGGAGGAGAAGAGTAATTCCAACATCTAACGTCCCGACCCTGCAGGATATCTGCGTGCAGAACTCCCACTGACTTTCAGTATCAAACTTCCATCAACAGGGGAGTTACGGGATCAAACCATCGAAATTCCAAGGTTCAAGGTTAAGTTTTGAGCCCGAGGTACCTGGAGAGCACTGGAATGGTCATTCTGGCAGGCCAGTTCCTGCTCCACTTCAGACACCTCGAGCAGGTTCCGCTCCCCGACCAGCCGCGAGAGCTCTCCCACCACCGTCACGTGCTTCGACACCGTGCCCGACATCTTCTTGAACTGTGGGTAATTCTCCACGAACGCCTGCAACGGGGAAAGCAAAGCAAACGGTTCTTCCAAAGAAAAGCAAGAGACAGGGGATGTGTGCAAGCCAGCCACAAACTGTCCAAACCAACGTGTATCAAAGAAACAAGACCAGTGCGGGTGTGTGGATGATCCAGCACCTCGATCCAGGAGCCCAGAGGATTTCTCCACTTACCAAGAGATTGTTGGAAGGGACGTACTTTGTATTTACTTAAAAGAAAAGGAGACGGGAAGTATCTCCACAGACACCATCGGGATTCTTTAAATCTTGAGCAGTGACTGAAGGAACAGCCAGTGCTCTGCGCTGCTGCCAAGTGACCCGGCTGAGGCGGAAAGTCCACGGCCACGCCGGGGCTGAGCACACCCTCGGCACGTCCCCCGCCGGCACCGAGCTGTGGCGCGGCCGATGCGCTGGGGGAAGGGATCCACCCCGAGGGGCCCGGGCAGGCTGGAGAGGGAGGACATGCCAACCTCACAGAGCTCAACAAGGCCAAGCACAGATTGTCTGTACCTCTTGTACCAGCACCAGCGTGGCCAGCAGGGACAGGGAAGGGATGTGACCCCTGGGCTTGGCACTGGGGAGGCCGCCCCTCGATGAGTGGGTTCAGTTTTGGGCCCCTCACTCCAAAAAGGCCATTGAATGACTCGAGCGTGTCCAGAGAAGGGCAACGGAGCTGGTGCAGGGTCTGGAGCACAGGTCTGATGGGGAGCGGCTGAGGGACCTGGGGGGGTTTAGTGTGGAGAAGAGGAGGCTGAGGGGAGACCTCCTGGCCCTCTGCAACTCCCTGAAAGGAGGGTGCAGAGAGGGGGGAGGAGTCTCTTGAGCCAAGGACCCAGCGGCAGGACGAGAGGGAATGGCCTCAAGCTGCGCCAGGGCAGGGTCAGACTGGCTCTTAGGAAGGATTTCTTTGCAGAAGGGGTTGTTGGGCGTTGGAATGGGCTGCCCAGGGCAGGGGGGGAGTCCCCATCCCTGGAGGGGTTGAAGAGTCGGGTTGAGCCAGCGCTGAGGGATCTGGTGGAGTTGGGAATGGTCAGGGGGAGGTTCATGGTGGGGCTGGAGGAGCTTCAAGGGCTTTTCCAACGCAGATGATTCTGGGATTCTGTGATACCTTCATATCTGCTATGGATTCCAGCTTCTGCTGCTCCTTAGGTTTCCTCCTCTGGAAATCCTCCATAAGATTCTTGATGTTACTGCCAATCTCTGCGAAGTTCAGGTACATGTTCTGCAGGGAACAAGGCAGGGATCTGAGAGAAAGCTGTTCTAACGCGAGTCTTGGTGCAAGCGCAGCAAGGTGACACTCTGCGCCACAACACTGAGGTCCCTCCCAACCCAAACCAGTCTGTGATGATTCAATGATCCCCAAATTCAGCTACTCATGAAGTTCCCCACCGAGGTACCTACGTTGGCGTAGAACTCGTCGTTCTCAGCCGACAGAACGACCTCTCGGAGGTCCTTGCTTATCCCCGGTACCCGAGAGAGGTCGATGCGGTTGTTGTTAATCCCCAGCAATTCATGAACCATAGCCTGGTACGTCCACTGAGGAGGATGGTGCAAGAGAAAGGCAAATGATGACCTTAGTAAGATCATAAACAGCATTGGAAAATTCACGGCTTTCAGGCTGAACTCAAAGCAAGCCAGTTTATATTCCTCTGGGAACACACAGCACATCCAACGCGTGCATTTCTCAAAATTTTGCCAGAATCTTACAATAAGAAATAAATATTACTTCTGTTACAATCAGACAGGCATCCCATGGTGAGTAGTACTGGTGCAAACACAAAGGAAACCCCCCCCCATTCCCGGGTACTTACTGTAGGGTCGTTCAAAAGACACGACTCAAAGCAGAGCGATGGGGATTCATATCCCTGGTCACACATTTCTCTTTGCCACCGTTATCCCCCCCCCCCCCAGGCTGGGAAGGGACGTGTATTTTGGGCTGCAGAGGTTCCACAGTTACAAACTGTACAATCTCCAACACGCTCCCTTGTTCTTACGCAGCGGTAGGTGTGTGTGTTTCTGCACATCAGCCAGTTACTATATTTATCCTGGAAAGACTAACATTAATCTAGAGAACTGAAAGCTGCTCAGAGCACCGACACTCATCTGGAGCTCTCTTTCGGACAGAAAATCTCCGCAGAGGGGAAATGCTTTTGGTGCTCTGTGCTACGGGCAGTCCTGAACCCCACAAACCACCTGTGGCTGCGTTTCTGACCGTTGGATCCCTCCAACACTACGGGTAGCACCGGTCCCTGCACCACGCGCACTGCAGAGCTGCTCCCGAGGCAGCTCCAGCCCCTGCCTGATCCCCAGCCTGCCCCGTGTCTAAGTGACCCCACAGAAGGGAAAGGAGAGCAACGTTCTGCCAGGATCTACAGCACTCAAAGAAAAAAAAATTTCTAAAAAAAAAATCACAATAACTACATAGGAAATACTACCACCCATCAGTAACACAGAGGGAGAAACACACAAGTGCAAGGTCACTGAGGAACCACGTCCGTGTGCTGCCAACCAGCCCCCACCGAGAAACCCTGGGAGAGGAGCTGCGACGCCAAACAGAAGCGCCAGCGCCTGGTTTCCCCGGCTGCACCTGCCACGGAAGCCAGCGCACACACCCCCCTGAAAAGCCAGGCCACCAGAGCAAAGAGGGGTTCCAGAAGAACAGCGGGGGGGGGCAATACTTTTCCCCTTTCAAATATTCACACTGCCCTGCCAGGGTGCGTGAACTCCGCCACGCCGCTACCGCCACAGGCCCTGGCGTGACGGCGAGATGATTCACCTGGTTCAGAAGCGGGGTGATGGCATCGTCAGACCGGTCCAGAATGAGAAGTAAAGGAGGAACCTCGGTGCGCCGGAAGTCAAAGAGCTCATACTCTTTAGTGATCACTTGCTGTCGAGAAAAGGAGACAAAAAAATAAATCCACTTGAGCTTATGTATACCCAGAAAATGTTGCCTCTTGGTTTGGCTACAGGTGAATAAAAAGCGAAGAGCTGGTGAAAAATAATTTGGGCTGCTATCTTAGTCTACACAGCTAATGAAGAAATAATCCTGGCTCTCAGAAGGCACCGGGTAATTCATGACACTCGCAGGAAACACTTCACCTGGCCGGGAGCAGGCAGAGATGAGGGGTGTGACCTGCCCAGAGCCACGTAACCAAGTAAATGACAGAATCATCCAGGTTGGAAAAGACCTTGAAGATCGTCTAGTCCAACCATAAAATGACAGAATTTACATAAATCGACTGAAAAAGGATATTTCTCTCAAATGCATCGACATGTGAAAAAAATAAAGAAAATGTAAGTACGTCGCCAAACTTATTTAACGTGGCTGTAGGCGCTCGCTGTACCTTCACACACTCCGCGAGCCTCTTTGCTGCCTCCGAAGAGAGCTGGTAGCGAATCATGGGGCATTTCTTCAGGGACAGCAGCAGAGCCGTCAGCCCTTGCGTCGTCCTGGACAGCTGAGCCGGATCCCAGTTGCGACCCTGGAAGGAAAAGCCGCGCCTGGTCTGGATGCACCATCCCCAGACTCCTTCTCACATTTCTAAGAGTTTAAGATTTATTTCAGAGTCTTAAAGCCTTACAGCGAGCGACACTTTGAAGGAGCAGGAACCCCCGAGCCCCCAGCCCGGATCCCCCGGCGTTCCTCCCCTTGCCAGCTCCCTGCAGGGATCGGCTCCGGCCTGACGGACCCTCACCAGCCGTCTGCCTGCTGGGCAACCCACCGCCGACCCGGCTTGTTGTGGCTACTGGGCTCTCTTAACCATAAAACAAGGCCCCAGAGGAGCATTAGCTTCTTTCATACCTGGCAGCAGCCCAAGAGGTTGAGAGAAAAAACGTGTGGATTCACTGCAATGTAATCGCCGTAGAACTCCTGCCAACAAGTGAAAGCAAATAGTTACGTGTCTTGCCAACCCTTATTCAGGCTGCAAGAGCCCATGTTCCAGCACCAGCCACATGAACGCTAAAACCCCGAGCAACACACAGACTCGTTGACTCTGATCATTTCTCCTTCCTCCGTGCCGGACCTCTCAAATCCCTGCACTCCTGCTGACAACTCCGCTGCCAATTGGTCACCTGCGTGTTTCGAGTACGTAGCTCTTTGTCAACACCGCAACCGTGCAGCAGCTTGTGAAACACAGCTGGGAGCAGAACCGGCAACGGCTCTGACAGCTGGAGGGCAGGGACAAATGGGGGTTTTCTTTCTTTTACTTTTTACCATTCATTGGTTTTCCCACCCGAGGAGTGCTGCTGCATGCTGTTTCAGAGCTGCAGAGTCCTCTCGTTGCCACACCTGAGCCTGTTAGCTTGCACGTTTGCTTTGCTGGTACTTTTGGATTAGGAGAGCTATTGAAAATAGTCAAAATTCACCTGAACTTCAGCCACAACTTCCTGTTCATCAGCCTCAGCTAATGACTTGACATCGCTCTTACTGATCACGTTACTGAAATCTGAAAGAAAACAACAGCGAAAGCACAGTCGGGCTCTGCGAGCGACACGGAACACACACCACCACAGAACAGGGGGAGCAATTTTCCCCCGGCGCAGCAGCGGATTACAACAGAGATCCCTTGACCTTACACCTGCAATTATTATGCAGACATTATAATCCAGCAGTTACCTCACGCGGATACTCAGCTATTCCCTGTCCAACTTTCTGCCTCTGGTGCCAACATCCCCCACGTGACTGCAGCGCTGGATCAGCGGTAAGGCTGATTAAACGCCCGGTGGGACGCGGCAGTGCTGGTCTCTCATCCTCTCCCTGGCCTAACATCCGCCCAGCAAAGCAACGCTGCGTCCAGCCCGCTCGCAGTCAGTAGATTTATCCGTGTAAAAGGCAAGAAATATGAAATGGCTGAACACGGTGACAGCCACAGCTCGCTGGGGCTCCCCAGTCACCAAACCGGGGTCCCCTCTGGCAGCCCCCAGCCGCCTCCTGGGCATCGCCGCGTTTCTGCAGAGCAGCGATGACATCTAGAGGCCACTTCAGCTCCATTTCCAAGATTCTCACCAAGCGATACCTGTGCTGGGGGCCTGGACTTCAACACAAAACCGGCTGTAGTTGTTCTGCTTCATTTTCCGAAGCTACAGAATATTCCGTGGCACGAGCCACGAGAAACACCCGCCAGGCACGGCAGGCGTCAGAGGGCGCCGTGCAGGTTTAGTCCAACGCTAATTTAGTCTATCCTAAATTATTTACCTCCAAGGTTTAGGCCAGTCTCTCACCCTGCGCATATCAGTTTTCCTTACAATAAAGGACCTCACCCCCAGCATTAACCATCTCTCATGTTTACGAAGCAACGTGAAGCTTTAAAATCCCAGAAATTTCCAGCAATAAACCATATTGGGGGAACACAGATTTAAGGTGTTGCTTTGTAACGATCTCTTATGAGTTGCTTCGATTTAATTATTTTATCTTATAGATACATACCCTTTGCTAAAAGGATTTGGTGACCTAAATAGCATAAAAACTAGAGTTTACACATTCTTAGCGTTGTAGTGAGGGCCTGCCAGCGGGAGCGGTCGCAGCGTCTCACATCTGTGTTTGCTACTGAACATCAGAGCGGTCTCTGCCGAGTCTGACGCCCGGGACAGAACGGGACATACTTACAAATAAAATAGATGCTGTACTTCGGCCTCCGCAGCTCCTGAATGAGGAACTCCACGTTCTCCTGCACCGAAACAGCACCGGGGAGAGGGAGATGTGAGAAACGTCGTGTAAAAAGGGACTGGAGGGGCCCGTGCCCCCTCACCGTCCCTCATCCCGATACGCACGAGGGTCCCAGCGCCCCGGGGGGGCGGGGGGGGGCCGATAAGGGGGGTGCAGGGGAGCCCCAGGGCCGGGAAGGGCCGCGCCGGCTCTACCTTGGTGGGCCTCAGGAAGCAAATGGCCTTCAGGTGCTTCATGGCCTCCCTGTTAGCGGAGTCGAGGCGCTCGAAGAGGTAAACCTCCTTCTGCAGGATCTCCGACTGCGTGTACACCATGCTGACGATGCCGGTCTGCGGGAGGGAGGCGGCAGCGCCCATCACCCCGCGCCTCAGGCCTCAGGCCTCGGGCCCCGCCGCTCCGGCCCACCCCGGCCCGGCCCGGCCGCTCACCGTCTCCCGGTCCATGAGCAGCACCTTCATGCCCGGCCCGCTGTCCTCGATCATCTTGGACACGTACTGCTTGACGGCCAGCACGGCGTTCATCTCGGCTCGGCTCGGCCCGGCCCGGCCCGGCCCCGCTCCGCCGCCGCCGCCGCCTCCCGCCCGCCTGGGAGTTGTGGTCCGGCAGCGGCCGGCGCGGGCGGGCGGGGCGCGGCGCGGGACTACAGCTCCCGGCGTGCCCCGCGGCGCCGCCCGCCCCGCCCCACCGGCCCGCGCGGCCCCGCCCCTCGCCCCGCCCCGCCCCGCCCCGCCCCGCCGGCCTGGGGGGACCCGCCCTGAGACGAAACCCGCCTCGCTTCGCCGGCGGAGCGCTGGACCCGCCTCTCTCCCCGGTACCAGGCGTAAACCCGCCTCTCTTCCCCCAGCCGGGCACTAAACCCGCCTCTCTGCCCCTAACTGGGCACTAAACCCGCCTCTCTTCCCAACCAGACACTAAACCCTCCTCTCTCCCCAGTACCACCACTAAACCCTCCTCTCTCCCCAGTACCACCACTAAACCCTCCTCTCTCCCCAGTACCAACCACTAAACCCTCCTCTCTCCCCAGTACCAACCACTAAACCCTCCTCTCTCCCCAGTACCAACCACTAAACCCTCCTCTCTCCCCAGTACCAACCACTAAACCCTCCTCTCTCCCCAGTACCAACCACTAAACCCTCCTCTCTCCCCAGTACCAACCACTAAACCCTCCTCTCTCCCCAGTACCAACCACTAAACCCACCTCTCTCCCCAGTACCACCACTAAACCCTCCTCTCTCCCCAGTACCAACCACTAAACCCTCCTCTCTCCCCAGTACCAGCCACTAAACCCTCCTCTCTCCCCAGTACCAACCACTAAACCCTCCTCTCTCCCCAGTACCAACCACTAAACCCACCTCTCTCCCCAGTACCAGCCACTAAACCCTCCTCTCTCCCCAGTACCAACCACTAAACCCTCCTCTCTCCCCAGTACCAACCACTAAACCCACCTCTCTCCCCAGTACCACCACTAAACCCACCTCTCTCCCCAGTACCAACCACTAAACCCACCTCTCTCCCCAGTACCAACCACTAAACCCACCTCTCTCCCCAGTACCACCACTAAACCCTCCTCTCTCCCCAGTACCAGCCACTAAACCCACCTCTCTCCCCAGTACCACCACTAAACCCTCCTCTCTCCCCAGTACCAACCACTAAACCCTCCTCTCTCCCCAGTACCAGCCACTAAACCCACCTCTCTCCCCAGTACCACCACTAAACCCTCCTCTCTCCCCAGTACCAGCCACTAAACCCTCCTCTCTCCCCAGTACCAGCCACTAAACCCTCCTCTCTCCCCAGTACCAACCACTAAACCCTCCTCTCTCCCCAGTACCAACCACTAAACCCACCTCTCTCCCCAGTACCAGCCACTAAACCCTCCTCTCTCCCCAGTACCAACCACTAAACCCTCCTCTCTCCCCAGTACCAGCCACTAAACCCTCCTCTCTCCCCAGTACCAGCCACTAAACCCTCCTCTCTCCCCAGTACCAACCACTAAACCCACCTCTCTCCCCAGTACCAGCCACTAAACCCTCCTCTCTCCCCAGTACCAGCCACTAAACCCTCCTCTCTCCCCAGTACCAACCACTAAACCCACCTCTCTCCCCAGTACCAGCCACTAAACCCACCTCTCTCCCCAGTACCAACCACTAAACCCTCCTCTCTCCCCAGTACCAGCCACTAAACCCTCCTCTCTCCCCAGTACCAACCACTAAACCCTCCTCTCTCCCCAGTACCAGCCACTAAACCCACCTCTCTCCCCAGTACCAACCACTAAACCCTCCTCTCTCCCCAGTACCAACCACTAAACCCTCCTCTCTCCCCAGTACCAACCACTAAACCCTCCTCTCTCCCCAGTACCAACCACTAAACCCTCCTCTCTCCCCAGTACCAACCACTAAACCCACCTCTCTCCCCAGTACCACCACTAAACCCTCCTCTCTCCCCAGTACCAACCACTAAACCCTCCTCTCTCCCCAGTACCAACCACTAAACCCTCCTCTCTCCCCAGTACCAACCACTAAACCCTCCTCTCTCCCCAGTACCAACCACTAAACCCTCCTCTCTCCCCAGTACCAGGTCCCTTCCCACACCATCAGGGCTTGCAGAAGCAGCCAGGTCTCCGTCTTGTTTTCCAACAAGGTAAAAATAGGCATTAAAATTCCATTTCAGTATTGTGCATAATAAAGCGATTAGGGGCAATTCTTTCTGACCAGGAATTTATCACCCATAAAACCCACCGAGTGAGCTGGGACCAAGTCCTGGGAAGGTCTAGGCCTGGGCGAGGGAAAGCTGGTGGCCGGTGTGCTGAGGTTTGGGCGAGCCCTGGCCCAGCTGCTGGCGGGACACGGCTCCCCTGCCTGACGTCTGTTCATCAGGGCAGGGAAAACGGTAATAATTTATGTCTTAACAGGACCCGCAGCGGTAGCAGGGGTTTGGGGCGCAGAGGGAGGGAGGGGGGGACGTTCCCGTGTCACTGCTCCTGCTCTGCGTCTCCCGTCTTCGGGCTGGGGCGCGCGGCGTTGACCTTCATGGGTAAACTGGCGTGACTGGAGCTGATCTCTGGTTTGCCGACCCCTAAACGAGCGGCTCTCTGCGCTGTTCCTGCTGCTATTGTTATTCCCGAGTGTGACAATTTTGGAAAAGGGCTATTATGTTTCTAAAAATGTAATCATCCAACGTGCATGTTTTATACAGAGAACCGTGAGCAGGTGTTGGTGAAAAACGAAAGCTATTTGCAAATCTTGTAAGGAACTTTTCATAAAAGCTGACACAAAGGAACTCTTCCACGCTTATAGCTCATCTTTTGTTCTGCTTGATTTACATTTAATATACATCAAATACAGAGATAGGGATATAGCTGACAATTTTTGTGTTTGATAGGAAAAGTAAAGATCACAGAAAGAGGCTCGTCCATGAAATCTTCCCCTTTTTAGACAGCAGCCGGTCTGTCAGTGATATTTATAAAAGCATCCTTGGAGAGGTTCACGATGCGTTAGCGATCCGCAGGCAACTGAAGTTTGTGTGCGGAGATGAGACGTGGAGTTTGTCCGTACCGCGGTGTAACGGAGTTGTTCAGAAGTGTCACACTTCCCCTGGCTACATTAAGCTGAATATAACTCTTTTTTTTTTTTTTTTTTTTTCTCTGCTCACAACCTTTCTAGCGAGTAAATGGGATGAGATTTAGAAATCCCAGCTGCTGTACGCAAAAAGCTGAGAAATATCCCGATGAAGTGAGTTGGGAAAGTTTGGCTTTTCCATACGTACAGTTGCTATAAAGATGGGTGTTAAACACCACGTGAAGGTTAAGACAAGGCTTTGTTTTACCGAAGTTGTCTCATGGTTATAAATAACACCAAAACATTCAAGACGAAAGGGGAAGCGAGGCTTTTGCTGGGCATCAAGAAAAGCAGGTGCCTGAGTGTCTTTTCACTATTCCCATAAACTTGGCCTGGATGGAAGAAAAATCCAGACTGGAGGCAATAGTCTTAAACCCTCCCCTCTAGGCTGAGCACACGGAGTAACTCAAGGCATTTGGATTTGACTGTCATTTGTTTGCCAGCGTGATTTAGTGAGGACAATAGTGACCCTCGCCGCGTATACATCACGTATAAGCAAACACCATCTGCTGTCACTTCTGCCATCAGGTAGCTCGTACACTTCAGCGTTTATTATAATTTACAGATGAAACCATCCTCAACCCTGAAATGATCAGATATTTTTGTATTCTCGCTTGCATCTCGAAAGCCATAAACATTGCGATAGCAGAAATACAGTCCGTGCCAGCAGAATGTTTATTAACTTCAGGAGATGATATCGGTTTGGCATGGATTTCCCCGGGTAATTCACAACAGCAGCGTAAGGACTAAAAGGCGAAGTTATAGGTATTTTAAAATCCAAGACGCTTAATCAGCCCTAAAGAAGCTGACGTTGAGGATGTACGGAGTTGATACTGATCTTAATGTTTGAATCACAATTGTTTTCTCCTATGTGAGGTCCAGAAAATCGATGCTTTGAGGATAGAAAATAGGAAGGTAAAAAACCGCGGTACGCTTGACATTTTTATTTCAACGTGTAGGCAGTTTGTTGTGTGACATCCCTTCGCAGTTGCTCGGGGAATGATCGTGCGCCTCAGTTTAACACCTTCGGTGTCTCTGGTAGACTGAGGCTTGGCCGTTAGTGTTTCTAAATCCGTGCTCGTGGCTATTTTCATTCTGGTTTCTCTTCCTCAGAACTCAAGGCTGCGACCGAAAACAAAAGGTGTATTATCTACAGCGCACCTACGCGTTTCCCAACGGGAGATTCTTCATCGTAAATCAGAAACTGGATTGAAGAGCAAAGTTTTGCTATAAAAAATCTTTTAATACAAAAACATGAAATGAAAATAATGCCGAAAAAATAAATGTGTGCGCTTATAAAACTGACTGCTAATAAAACAAGCTAGGCTGGATCAAAATGTAGTTTAAATTACTTCATTTTTAACCTTAATTTACTTAACCTGTGTGGCGGGGCTGTGTCTCAGCCCTTGTTTCACAGTAACTACCACCAGACGTGGCACGTGGCAGGGTCAGGGACACGAATCGTTCGCAGCCAAACCCGCCGAAAGGAAAGAAAAGTCTGTTAAGATACCAGTGGAATAGTTTGTACCCATCTTTCTAACGCATCTGGTTGGAAAATAATAGTGAGTTTGGTAAACAGGGCTTTGTCTTTTAGTCCAAGTAGCAAAAATAATGGATCCTTCCATTTTCTAGGTTGGGCATTAAGGAAAGAAGAGTATGAAAAGCAAGGATGGGAATTATCTTCCTTTGGGTTCCGAAGATACGCAGCTGCGCTGAACTAACGTGGCTTTGTGGTTTGGAAGGGCAGAGCGAATCCCACCCTTGATTAATAAATCTTTCCAATTTCTGGTTGCTAAAGTTCTGTGACAAATCGATGTCTGATCAGCTTTGTACCTGAGAATCACTCTGGCCCGTAACACAACTACCTGCATTTTGCTTTGTTCTCAGAGTGAGATCGAGAGACTGTCCGGCGAGATATCCGACTACTTACTGGGTAAATATGTCAGCGCTTAAAAAAAATTCTGAGAGCGTTTTAATGAGTCTAAATGTCCTCTAAAACATCCAGTTTTGCTCCATGCTGCTGTGACGTGACCATAGGCAGAGGAGGGGAAGCCAGCCCTAGAGACATTAATTGTAAACCTGATTGGAGGTTGTGCCATTTGTAGGGAGCAGGTAAGTGTCAGAAATGGTTAAAAAACACCCAAAATGGAGCAAAAGGAAACGCGTTATAAACCGGCACCTCATCTCCTCCACCTGCGTTAGGGGAAGGCTGGCTGGGACGGGGATGAGAAGCGCCCGGCTCTGGGTGAACACCAGCGTGGGCTTCCCGAGCCTTGTAAAAAACACCTCGCTTTTCACAACTGCTTCTAAAATGATCTCTTCTCTCTTGTTCAGTGCCAAGAGTTGAAGCATCCCGGCGGCCCAGGTACGTTATTTTTAACCGCTGCAAGAACAGCTGAAAATAGTCACAAAGAATGTTCCTCCTTCTCTGTAAAACCAACCTATATTTGTTCAGTTGCGTGCGACGGCGATAACTTCCCACCTGCTTTGTAGCCACTCGAAGTGGTGTAGAATGAAAACATTTGTACAAGCTTTAGGAGTCTGACAAGCGTTAGGTCGTCTAAAAGAAATTATAACAAAAATATTTTGCCTTCAGAGTTATAATTTGGATGTGAATCACGCGGCCTGCAGGTAACTCGAAGTGTTAAAACCATTGCGCTTCTATTTTTAAATCCGCAGAGAAGAGAACACCAAGGAAACCGCCCAAACAGAGGAGGTGAGCGATGGGAAGCGTTTGCTTTGCCAGCGCCCGGCGGAATAACAACCTGAGATAATGTATGACATCATCCCTTCTGAAACTTTGTTGTTTAGCTGAACGGCTTAGAAAAATTATGAAGCGAAAAAAAACCCCAGCTTTTCATAGATGCGGAGGTGATTCACTCGCCCGCCAGTTGGCAGAAATTTAGGGTGTGTTCCAAGGTGTTCTCACAAAACTGGTGGCTACGTGTGCGTTTTGCTTTATTTAAAGTACTTGGGTTTGAGTTGTAAAATGTTTGTTTTAATTTGTGGTGGTTTAGGGGAAAAAAAATTTTGAAAATCTGGAAAAAATTTTGAGAATTTAAAAAAAAAAATTGGAAAGTAGTGACACGCCGTCAGTCTCGTTTAATTATCAGTTTTAATTAAAGCACTGGAATTGAAGAAACTTGTAGCACCTTAGATTAAATAACCAATTAAACGTAAATAGCCCCAAAATGCAACTTCTGGGGAAACCCACAAAAGACCGGTGGCATTTTAAACCCGATTTTAATGGAGTTTTAATTCCTGCAGCGCTCAGGCAGAGGGCGCCTGCGGCGCGGCGGAGAGGGACCTGCAGCCTCCTCGGGGCTCAGGGCTCCGGGAAACCACCGACCACCCAGAATTAAACAGATTTTACTGGTCAAAACTGGCCTTTCGGAGGGATGTGGCTGAGGTGCAACACGCGGTGCCCCAGAAGAAGTGAGGTTGGCTGGGCCCACGCTGCGGCTCGTCCTCGGCATCCCGCGACACTGAGGCTGCGGGGGAGTTTCAAGCGGCGGCCGCGTCTCGCCGCTCGGTTTTCTGCGCCACGCGAGGCGTGTGCACGCTGCTCGTCACCAGTTGTGGGGAAAAATCAGGGAAAGGGAACGACAGATGGGGCCGGTCGCGAGATGTGGCTGCGATGGAGAGATTGCCTCGGCAGATGGATGGAGAGTTTGAAGTGTTAACGTGTGCGACAACCCCGCGCGTCGCTGCGATACGCGGGTCGCCGAATTCGTGGCAGTCCCATAGCTAAATCTGGGTGTGTCTGGCCAGAGAGGGGGAGAAGTCTGGGGAAAAAAATAAAAACAAACTGGTCTTGAAGGTCAGAGGATCTTGCTGGGCTGATCCTCCCACGTGGGCTCGGGCCGTGGGATCTGAGCCTGGGCTGCCCAGGCGGGCTCAGGAGAACCGCGGTGTTTCGGCCCAGGGTGCGCTGGCTCGGAGGGTTAAAACCAGCCTGTGAAAGAGCCAAGGGAGTGTTGTGCCTTTTTTTCTCCACATCGTTAATATTAGCGCACAGGAACTTCTCCTTTCTCTTGGACAACCCCCTGTTCCTCACCCATTTCCACCACAGGGAGAGAAGTGACACAGATCGTGTTCCTATTTAGGAAACTTAAAGATGGCTTTAGAGCTTTTTTTTGTGTCTGTATCACCCATTCGTACACTTCTGCAAATCCCACCTTTTGAGAGCTCTTCTCCCACCCCTTTCTTCGCACAGTTCCCATCTCCCCCTCACAGAATCCCAGAATCCTCTGGGTTGGAAAAGCCCTTGAAGCTCCTCCAGCCCCACCATGAACCTCACCCTGACCGTTCCCAACTCCACCAGATCCCTCAGCGCTGGCTCAACCCGACTCTTCAACCCCTCCAGGGATGGGGACTCCCCCCCTGCCCTGGGCAGCCCATTCCAACGCCCAACAACCCCTTCTGCAAAGAAATCCTTCCTAAGAGCCAGTCTGACCCTGCCCTGGCGCAGCTTGAGGCCATTCCCTCTTGGCCTGCCGCTGGGTCCTTGGCTCAAGAGACTCCTCCCCCCTCTCTGCACCCTCCTTTCAGGGAGTTGCAGAGGGCCAGGAGGTCTCCCCTCAGCCTCCTCTTCTCCACACTAAACCCCCCCAGGTCCCTCAGCCGCTCCCCATCAGACCTGTGCTCCAGACCCTGCACCAGCTCCGTTGCCCTTCTCTGGACACGCTCGAGTCATTCAATGGCCTTTTTGGAGTGAGGGGCCCAAAACTGAACCCACTCATCGAGGGGCGGCCTCCCCAGTGCCAAGCCCAGGGGTCACATCCCTTCCCTGTCCCTGCTGGCCACGCTGGTGCTGGTACAAGAGGTACAGACAATCTGTGCTTGGCCTTGTTGAGCTCCGTGAGGTTGGCATGTCCTCCCTCTCCAGCCTGCCCGGGCCCCTCGGGGTGGATCCCTTCCCCCAGCGCATCGCCCGCGCCACAGCTCGGTGGAGCTGTAGAGGGCCAGGAGGTCTCCCCTCAGCCTCCTCTTCTCCAGACTAAACAACTCGTCCATCCTTACACCCAAAATCACAGATTTTTTTAATTTGTGCTCGTACCAGGGAGCGCTCGGTGAATCAGAGCAATGTCCTTCCAGGTTCAAAGGACACAAACGTCACTTAGTTTTACTGAAAAGGAGGTAACGCTCCTCTTCAGGAACACGGGCTCTGGCCGAGCAGCGTTCCAGCACCCAGAAGAGCCTTCGGTCCCGCTAATCGCAGTGCGAGCAGCGGGTGGGATTAGGTGCTATTCCGGGAGGGACGGAGCTAAAAAGGGGCCGCACGAAGCGGAGCCAGCGCACCCTCGCTGGCAGATCACTATTTATAGAGGAATGGATAAATGGATAAATCCTGCCTTGCACGTCCAATTAAGCGACCGCCCTTTTCCTCACCCAGTAGCCTACACGTTTGTTGTCTTTTAAGCACTTAGATTACCAGTGGAAATCACATTTTAAATTTCATTTCACCGTGCAAAATACTTTGGGTCTTCTTCGGTGGAAATCACATTTTAAATTTCATTTCACTGTTCAAAATACGTTGGGGCTTCTTCCTACAGAGCAGTCAGAGGCAGGAAGTTTCGCCTACGTACGGATCTTTATACAGAAAAAGATTTGCGTGGTTTAGAGCGTTGGGGATTTCTCTAGGAAAAATACTATTCCAGGCACCGGCTTTTACTTCTCATCTTCAGACTGACTGACACTTCAGGAGTTAGTGGGGGTACTCACGGCAAAGGATCCTGCTTTATATGCAGAATAATTGCAAACTAAATAAAAAAGTGGTAATTGCATCCTATTGTTTTCTGGCCTTGTTTAGATTTTAAATGATTTAGTGTCTGGAAAATACTTAGCATTTAATTATTTGTCCAGTCTCCTTGGAAATGCTTTTGTAACGACGTCAGTGAAGATTTTTTTCAACTAAATAAGCGCAGAGTGTTGTCTCCTCCTTAAATACATCTTTGTAATTGTCCTTAAAGGAACACAAATGCCTTTTTGTGCCTTTGCCATTTCTCTGTTAGACTAAATGAATTACAAATCAAAAGTATAACGCAAGAATTATTTTGTTATTTTAACATTAATATTCTACTATCAAAAAAGGATTCAAAATTCATGTAATTACTGGGGCGGGGGGGTAATTCCTTCATTACGGGGCTGCTGCAACTCTGACAGGTGGAGAAAGCTCAAGGTGGTGTAGGATAGAGCAGACACATACCCAAAGCACCAGCAAAGCAGTAGGTTCATAAAAAAACACCCAACCTTCCACGTAGACTGTAAATTATGTCCACACCAAACGTGTAAAATAGATTAAAAGAATCCCAAATTCTATTTTTTTGTTGTTGAAACCGGTTATTACATCAAAAGCTGCGACACTGCGTCTCCTTCGTGATTTCGAATGTCCACGATGAGACATCAGGGACTGGATTTTAGTCAAATTTAGGTAGCAGGAGGCACATCTGAAAATAAAGTCTAATGCTTGCAAGACATTCAACCATAGAAAAACAGACAATCAATTGTAAATTGTCCTCTGCTGCTGGAGCCTGGTTTTAAATTGCCGGATAAGGGATTGCATTTTTAATGCTCTTCAAAATACCTTTGAGTCAGGGACTTTTTGTTCTGCCGTAGCGCGGAGCCGAGCAGCTGGGCTGGCACCAAGATCCCGCAAGCTCCCGTAGCACAAATGCATAAAATAATAATGATAATGGACGGATCCGAGCACCTTCCTGAGAAGTACGGACAGCAATACCGAGTCAGAGGCACGCCAGCCTGGCAGCACAAAGCTCTGGAAGAATGCTCTAGTTCATTTATTCCAAAAGATAAAGTCGCTCCCGATGCAGATTTTGTCTTTAGTTTATTTGCCTTCTAAACTTGACTGGATATTTGGAGAGTCACTGGCCCAAGTAATTCAAATACCTTGGCTTCATGCGAATCCAGAAAATCGTGGTCAGAGGCTCCTTATTTTTAATCTCTTTTCATTTTCCCCTTCCCCCATCTAAGCTTTGCCAACGTACCACAGCGCTGGCCTCCAAATCAGCCCTAAAACTCTGCTGACCAATTTCATTTGTACCAAAGGGTGCAGCACTCTGGGAACTGCGGGCAAAAGGGAACCGCAATAAAACCACAATAAAATCTGCAGTTTCCAGAAGTCGAAGGCTCTCGTGTCAGGGGACAGTCCCAAACCCTGAGCCGCTCTCCTGGCGAGCCCGTCGGACAGGACGGTCCTCGGGGTTTCTTAGTTCCGACTCCCCGATTCCCATAATTATTCGTCCACTGCGGCTTTAATCCACCTGCGACGGGTCAGGGTGAGATGTGGGTGACTCGTTTTGAGGAGGATGCGGCAAAACGTTTGTTGGCTGTCGTGGTGGGTTTTCCTCGTGCTTCGAGTTCATCTCCATAGAATTCGGTGGGTTTGTACCACTTTTACAAATTTTTCAAATAATGGATGTGATATAAACTAACAGAAAAGACATATTCCAGGGTAAAAATAGCTCCAATGATAATTTTATTAATTACTGAGAGTGAAAATGTCCATCTTATTTGTAAGATATTTATCCATTATTTGCAGACAAGACATTTACAGCAACTGTATTTTTATTTTGAGGAAATCTTTACAATTTTCCTTTCCCACAGGGTGACTTTGGACGGTGGAAGAGCAGTTTCATCTCAGTGGGACTTGTTGCTGGGCAGCGTAACATTTGACATTGTTTCTAATTTAAATCTTCCTTAAAAATTAATTTGAATGATATTTGTCTAAATAAAAATCTCTTTAACCTCACTAATAATCACTCTAGTCCAGTTACGATGTAGACAGCGTGACAACAGCTTCAGGTGCAGATTTTGGGACCTGAGTTTAGTCAATAGGATTGTCCCAGGATTACGGTCGTGTCTATTTTAAGAGATCAAAATTTTATCTTGATTATTTACAAAGGAGCCGATTTTCCTCTTCTTGTTTCAAAGAGAAAGCTGGCTGGGGCACTCTGCGTTTCCTGGGTCATCACACGCTACCACGTAACAGAAAATTCCTCCTCTCCGCAACCTCTGATTCACATCCCATCCCGTCGCACATCTTTAAAACGGTTCTACGTCATTCTCAACGTAGGAAAATCATTTTTCACCCTCTTTGCTGCAGCAGATAATGTTGGTTGTTTCACCAAATGTGAGTAGCTGTCCCATGACACAGCAAGAGCTGGGGACTGGGGTGAGAAGAGCTTCCCCTGCTCAGAGAATCTCCACAGACTTGTGCTTCACGTGGAAAATGCTCCAAGTGGCTGTTTGATATTTTATATTTGACCCGTGTATCAAACCAGTGACGTTACTGGATCAGACTGTGCTTCCTTTATCTCTTCCTGCTCTGAAGGAGAAGCAGGTTTCAGCCACGACTTTGGTTGTGGCGCTTCCGCTCGACGTGTCTAATTGAACACAAGCTCATAAATGAAATCCCAGAGATCCAGGTTGAAATTTTAAGCTGGAAACCACCTTGATGCAAACAACGCCGTGGAATAACTCCCTGGTTTATGTGTTCTCGGTACCAGCTGCAAACCAGACACACCGAGTTAGAAAAACTCAGATGTGCCCCTTCGAGCCAGATGTCTCGGCCGTTCTGACGTCAGCGTCTGCTTCCCGCTAATGTCATTTGTGCCTGACGAACCCCTCGGACGACGTTCCAGGTCTGCTGCTGGTGGGAGAGAGCCAAAGCACGGGAAGCCCCAGCCTCAGGTACCGCGTCAGAAGAGGAGATAATCCCCCCGCGCATCCTATTACTGCTTCGTGGGCAAAGCTGCGGCGGCAGCCAACAGCGACGGCAACCCAACCGGCTACGGGCGTCCAGCCCCGGACAGCTCGTACCTTTTGTCAGCTCCCTCGTAGCGAGGAAATGGAAATGTTTGTGTATGCCGTGAAAACACACATCAGTTCAACAGTCATCTCCTGGCGTACTTCTCGAAAGCAGCTGCCTTTTAACCAAGAAATACCGCGAGCGTTTCCCTCGAGTCCCATTACGCCTCATCCTCGTGTGTGTTGTGGCATCCAGGGGCCAAATCCACCCGTGGCGTGAGCGAGTCCGGCTCTGGAAATGGGCCAAGAACTAAGCAGTCGCTCCTATAAATTAACATCTTCGGTTCAGTAACAAAATCATCTTCCTCTCGTGTCAGTAAAAGGGTAATAACGTTAGTTAGAGGAGAGAGGAAAAACAGATCACTGCCAGAAGGGAGCAGAGATTCATGCAAACTTTGAAAAATAGAGTAGTTGCTTAGAAACAATTCCGCCTGTATGTCTCGTGATGTTTTCCCTTCTCTGGTTTCCATTAATACAAAATAATTTTCTCTCCCTATCTCTCTCCTACGTGCAAGAAGCTTTCCAGCATCCCACTCCCAGTCCTGGCTCTGCATCTCGTTTCTGGTCACTTGGGAAAATCCCGACCCTCTCCCTGTGCCTCAGTTCTTACACTCCAAAACGACGCTCGTGTCCAAGACATCTTCTGCCACAGCGTTCGGGTCTCTGAGGAAAAGTGCTACGTAAAAAAAAAAAAAAAAAAAAAGAGGATCTTGGCAAGTAAAATAAGGTTTGGATGAGTTTCCATCTTTGAAGAGTTTCAGGACTGTGAAGCCAAAAATTAGTTTGTTTTCCTATTAGGTTTGCTTGTCAGCTGCCATTTAACCCTCTGCTTTTCTAATGGAGTAAAAAAGAAGTCATCATACCATGAGTAGGCACGTCTTTCTTCCTATTCAATTATCTCTCATTAGTAAATACAAGTAGCTCCATTTAACTGCCTTGGGAACAATTTCTGCATCTATTGAGCTGTCCTACAGTAAGTCTTGTGGTTTCCTGTTGGCCTTGGAAAACGAACACACTTCATTATGTGGAATGGTTTACTTCACCTCATTATTTTTTCATAATCTTATTGTGCTTCCCCTTTTAACAGTGATGAGGGGGGGAAAAAAAAAGCAAATAAACAAGCAAAGGCCTTTTGGGACCAGAACCTCACCGACTTTCTTTTGGAAACTGCGTGTGTATGTCAATTCTGTTGAGTTAATTGCCCACTCCATAAGGTTTTTTGGGGAAACTTGAGTGAGTTTTAAGGTAAGAAAAGCTCTTTCATAACCCTGCTAGCTGAGGCCTTTAAAAGTCTTCTTCATAAACCAGTCCAGAGCTAACCGGTCGAGCCCAAGTGAAGCTGGAAAGACTTTGTGTCTCCGATCCCTGCACCTCCTCATCAAAGATTTCTCTTCACTACCGAAGTGATTTGTGTGCAGAGCCCGGACCACGGCGGTCCTGGGCTCACGAGTGCCTCGCCTCACTCCTCCGTGTCTTGGCGACGCTCGCCATCTGCTCCTTTGTCTTTATCCCCCTCCACTCCAATCCCTGATCCTCTTTATGGCACTCTTCTTATTTATCCTCATGTCCCCTAACAAATCCAGGCGAGTCATTGCGCTCGGTCGAGACCGCGCTTTAATCTGCCTTCGTATCCGTGATGTAAAGCGCCGTAACGGTGCTGGTGTGTCAGGCTGCGGGTGCTCTAAGGACAACGGCTGCTTTAGCGCTCTGGCTACCAGCCCTGGGCTACGCTGAGCATTAATTCTGCTGGTGACCGGCGCCCGAAGCTTCAGAAGAAAGGGAAAACCTCCACGTTTTGCCTGTTGCGTGGAGCTCTGCGTTGATCCTTGTCGCCGGAGGATTGCTGTCGCGGAGCAGGCGCGGTTGGGTAACTCCAGCTCAGCAGCCAGCCTCAAAATCAGCTCCTCGGTCAGACACCGCGGGGCTGCACCGGGGCTTTACCGCACTGGGACATTGGCCTGTGGCCCCGCGGGAGCAAACCCCGGGGGGACGTGTCCTGGGGCACCCAGGGCTTTACAGCAAGTTGAACGAGCGCTGGCTTCTGGGCCACCAAGTCAGTAACCTCACAGAAACCGAGATTTATCTCACTCGCCACAGAAGGGACAGTAATACCCAATATAGTGAGATAAGTGTGAGTTGGGCCTTTAGTTAACCTCTGGTTTTATGAGGTTTTAATTTGTTTTACAATGTTTTTTTAATTTCCAAAGCATTAAAAGCCAGACAGTCCACCCCAGCTGTCACAAAATTAAGCTTAACAGTTCATGAATGAGCCAAACGTATCCCAACAGACCCACAAATGTTTCAGATTTGCTTCTCCTTTGGGGTTTTCCAAAGAAAAGGTCATACCCCGGGGTGTGCCTACTCCGGCAGAGCCAGATGTGGATTCCCCCCTCGGCAGAGCCGCAGCCGGCAGCTCCGACTCTGCCTCTCGCCAGCCCTGCCTCACCCTCACATTCTTCCCGTGTCCTGTCCTCCCTCTCACACCACTTCCGACAACGATCCAGCTAAAATAAAGCATCACAAAGAAACCGAGTGAAAACAGGGTTTTTCAGCCGAGTTGGTTGATGCGTTTCTTCTTGGTCTCCCCCCTGGAGCTGGTACTCTCTTCTTCAACGCGCTACTTTAGATTTCTCTTCTTACATGAGAGCAACCGCCCCACAGCGCCCCCACACCCACGTTTTGTTGCCTTCCTCCAAACGCAGCACCCCGAGGCTGCTCTGACCGCGCCCCGTCACCCGGGTCACCCTGCGGTTCCCACCTCCCATCCACCGCTCATGTCCCCAGCAGGATAAACACGCGGCGATGCGGATCAACAGGAGCTTGGGAAAATCCAGACTTGGAAAAATCAGGATTTTCACCTTCCGCTATTGGCAGTTAGGGCTGGATATCAGGAATCCCGCTCTCCTCCACCACCCACTGGGAACAAAACCAACCCCATTAACCTCCCAGAAGCAAGGGCTGGAATCAAACTGGGGGCTGCTGGAAGGGTTAATGCATTTCCATACGTGAAGTCCTCTGAAATCCTCAGAGAAAGGGTCTTCAGAAGTGCGAAGCACTATTATGTGTCCGGCATCTGAGGCGCGTCTTGCGCAGGAGCTGCTGCGAGATTTCCAACTAGGATGTTCTGAGAAAGCTTTCACCCGAATGGGGGGGAAAAAAAAAATAAAAATCAAATCCATAAACAGACTCTGGAGCTGATGTAGGTGGGTGAAACTCCGCGTAGCTCAGTGGAGCCGTCCCCGCTCGCGTCGCGCCAGGATGTGCCCCCGAATGACTGATGGCACCACGGCGAGCGGCAAGAATGGAACAATTCAGTCGTTTAAAGAACTGCGGTGTCTGCTGTCAAAGGTGCCATTGTGCTGCCCGGAATCGCTCTTGCCGCTCCCCGCCCAGGTGTTGTGCAGGGGAGGCTCGCGGGGAGCTCACCCTGCTGCTCTTTTCCTGCTGCCTCAGCTTCGAGGCCAGCGAAGAGGCTGAGACCGAGGGCCGGCTCCTCTGCCGCGCTCTCTCCCTGCCGAGGTGCTGAGGGCGTGTTTAAGACACAAGCCCCGTGTCTTAAAATAATAACGCTATAACATCACCTTCAGTCAGCCCCCAAAATGGTTGGAAAAGCATCTGTAGCTCAGCTGGTTGCCCCTCGGCTGCATCAAGAATCGTCTTGTTAGACGCGCGCCGGCTGCACGTCCTCTCCTCCCAAAAGCCCTTCCCCTCGCTCCCGCGCTTCGCAGGCCGGCCCCGTTCCCCCCCCCGAAGGTGCCAAGATGGATTTTAAGAACCATCCTACACTTCCAAGTTTCGCCTGATGGGAACTTACTGGATGTCTCGCAGGATCCCGGGACAAAGCTGCTTCACCGCAGGCTCTGAACCGCAGCGATGGGATCACAACGTCGCCGAGCGCCGGATGAAACCGGGGCCGACGCTCGGGAGCGTGCGGTCGCTCGCCTAGAAGAGCAACACCGGGAAAAGCACCTGGGCGGGTGGGTTGCACGTAGGTTAGTGGGGGACACGGGAGGAAGAAGAGAGCCCACGGGAGGAAGAAGAGAGCCCTTGCCCATCCGTATGAGATAGGACACGAACGGAGAAAGGGGGAGGCTGCGCGCACGTTCAGCACCCTTGAATCAGCTGTTTGAATCTCTGCCATCCATTTGCAGCTTCTCCTTTAGGCCCAGCTTCTGCTAGAGCCCCCAGGGAGACGTAAGCCTGGCCCAGGGCTTTGCACAGCCCTTGGCACTAGCCAAGAGGAGCCGCCACCGTGGCTGCATCGATCCTCCCGGCTGTAGCAGAGCCGACATGACACCAACGCATCCTCCCCGCTCACAGAAACTGCTCCGGCCAGCCTGGAGAAGAGGCAGCCGGCGTGCCAAGGCAGGGAGCCCAAAATCTTGTGAAAGCTCAGCTGAAGGGACGCTGCGGACCTAAAAAAACTGTGCTGAACTCATAAAACCGCTAATGCCAACGAGAATCAGGCCCAGGAGAGCGTTGGGGGGCTGTGGAAGAGCCGTGGGGCAGCCCAGAAGCGGCTGCGTCGTGGGGACCGGCTGTCGCCGTCCCCGTCCCCGTCCCCACCGCGAGGTTTTGGAGGGAAGGGCAGTCCCGGCGTTACCACCGCCGGGTGCGGAGGCCTCGCACATCTCCTCAGAGGGAAATCTGCGGCAAAACCGTTTCTCCCAGCTGTGGAAATGGTTTAAACTAGAACTGGCAGGAAAGAGGTAAGATTTGACTTATATCTAACGCCGTGCCTGCCTCGCTGACCCCTCGCCGTCGCTCCAGGCAGCTGGAAAGCAGCACGGGAGGAGGCCGAGGCGACGCCCGCCCGCGCCGCGGCGGGGACAGCTTGCCATGCCACCGCTTGGAACTCAGGGGCGCTCGGAAAGCCTCTCCTCTGAACAAACACTGCGGCGGGGGGGAAGAAAAAGACTCTGGGGAGGCCGGGACTCCACAGCACAGACTGTTCTTTCTTTACTGGACTTTTCTCGGGCCCTGACATGATAAACAATCCTTTTGTGCGAGATATAAACAACGCGCGGTCGCTGGCGAGGAACAAAGGCTGCGATTCAGCGCCCGGATCAGCTGAACGCTCCGCATGACGGGCCCCACGCCGCTCGTCCCGCCTGGGGGTTTGCCGCCGACCGCCACCGGCCCCAGCGGCCCCCGACTGCCGCCGCCGCACCGGCCCGGCGCCTTTCCCCACCTTTCTCGAGGGAAACGCGTTTGCGTGGCCGAAAAGCTGAGCGGGAGATGGACCGGAGCAGCGAATATACCCAACCCCGTGGGAGCGCTGCTGGGATTTCCCAGCACGTCCCAACACCCCACGGCAGAGCTGGTGGCATCACCGGTCTCCCCACACCGGCCACTGAAACCTCCCGTTTGGCTTCGTGAGGATGAATCCTCCTGGCGCAGAGAAATAACCCGAGCGGCAGCGCCCGGGTACATTTTCAGCGTGCTTCGGGCACCCACGGCACGGGGAATGCCAAGCGCTTGGCCAGGAGGACGCGCTGTGCCGCCAGGCCCCGGTGCCAGCTGGCCCACTCGGCATTGTCCCCCTGCGCCGTGGGGCGGAGGGAGAGGCGGCAGCTCCTTGCCCGGAGGTGGGGGCACAGTGGGGCCGCTTTGCCCTGCGGCTTTCCCTGGAGTTAAAGCAATTCCCAGCGGGAATCGGCCTCACACCGTCCCCTTGGCCTCCTGGATTCTGGGGTTCAGATGCCACGCTGGGGTTACTGGCCCCACACAGGCCCCACAAAGGGGTACAAGCCCCACGCTGGGGGTTCATGCCCTGTGTAGTGGGGTACTGGCCCCACACAAGAGGTACAGGCCCCACGCTGGGAGTACAGGCCCCACAGGGTGGGTACAGGCCCCACGCTGGGGGTTCAGGCCCCACACTGGGGGTTCAGGCCCCACACAGTGGGTACAGGCCCCACACAGGCCCCATGCTGGGGGTACAGGCCCCACACAGGATCTCAGGCCCCACACAGGCCCCACACGGTGGTTCAGGCCCCACACATTGGATACAGACCCCACACTGGGGTTCAGGCCCCACACAGGATCTCAGGCCCCACACAGGCCCTACACGGTGGTTCAGGCCCCACACATTGGATACAGACCCCACACTGGGGTTCAGGCCCCACACTGGGGGTACCGGCCCCACGCAGGCCCCAGGCAGGGTGTCAGGCCCCACGCTGTGGGTGCAGACCCCTCAGTGGGGTTACAGGCCCCACACTGGGGGTTCAGGCCCCACACAGTGGGTACAGGCCCCACGCAGGCCCCATGCTGGGGGTACAGGCCCCACACAGGATCTCAGGCCCCACACAGGCCCCACACGGTGGTTCAGGCCCCACACATTGGATACAGACCCCACACTGGGGTTCAGGCCCCACACAGGGTCTCAGGCCCCACACAGGCCCCGCACTGGTGGTTCAGGCCCCACACATTGGATACAGACCCCACACTGGGGTTCAGGCCCCACACAGGGTCTCAGGCCCCACACAGGCCCCGCACTGGTGGTTCAGGCCCCACGCAGGGTCTCAGGCCCCACACGGCGGTTCCCGCCCGGCCGCAGGGGGGCGCTCCCCTTCCCGCCCCGCCCCGCCCCGCCCCGCGCAGGCGCCGTTGCGCCGCCGTGAGGGGAGCGGGCGGGGCCACCCGGAGGCCGCCATTGGCTCGGCCCGGCGGGGCGGGGCGGCCGCGTGCGCCGCCAAAGCGTTCCGGGCGGGAACGGGGGCGGCGGCGCGTTCCGGGCGGCGGCGGCCCGCGCTCCCCTCCCCCTCCCGCCCCTCCGGGAGCGCGGCCTCGGCGGCGGCCACCGCGACCAGATCGGCTGCGGTCCGGTCCGGAGCGCCATGGAGCCGCGCGCAGGTAACGCCCGTCCGGTGTCCCGGGGAGGTCGGGAAAGTTTTCAGCGGGGCCGGGCCTGGGGTGGCGGCGGCCTCGGGGCTCCCGGAGCGGCGGCGGGTCCCGCCGGGGGTCACGGTGTTTGCCTGAGGGAGCGGCGGGGTGGTCCCCGGGTGGCCGCAGGTCCCGCCTGGGCCCGGGGGTGGGGTGGGGCCCGGGGGATCGCCCGGTCCCGGTTGGGCTCCCGGGAGCGGCCGGGCCCCCCTGTTGGGCCTCGGGGGTGGGGGGGTCCCGGGGTACGGCGGGGTCCTGCTGCAGCCGCCTCAGGCCGCGGAGGGGGGCGGCGGGGCCGGGGGCGACCGGGCTCCCACCCGCGGCCGTGGCCGCCCCCCTCCGCCTCCCCCCGCGTCCCCGTCCGGTGAGGAGCCCTCGGGCTCCTCCGGTCCCCGCCGCCCCAACCCCTCAGCGTCGCTTCTGTTGGAGCAGTCACCAAGCGCGGAGGTTTCGGCGGTTTCTGGCTCCGTGGGGTCGGTCGCAATAATTTAGGCTCGACTAAATCCCCGGGGAGGGGAGGATGAGCCCGGCTTTGCGACGGGAGTGACCGCGGTTGAGCCGGGCTGGTGTCTGCGGGTCCGTCCGGCGCCTGAGCCGGGTGTAAACTCAACCGGGACGTAGGAACGGGCAAGGACGGGGCGGTGGGCGCTGGGTTATTAAAACCTTCTCACTTGCGATGGTTTTGGGCCAAATAACTGTAATTTGGTTCCTTCTCCGGTGCGAACCAAAGAGGATTGCCCTTTGCAGCCTGGAAAATCCGCACGGCTTTGCAATCCTGTGTTTTGTGTTCGCACCGGAGGGAACTTTGCTGCCAGCCTCCGGCCTCGTGCCGAGGGTTTTGCCTCGGTGAAAAGCCGTTGTCTTTTTTCTTGTTGTTTTTTCCGTGCGGTTGTTTAACAGCACCGGGTGTCAGGGTGAAGATCTGTGTGACATCGCTGGGGCTGGGGCCGTGCTGGGGGTGCTCGGCCATACCCCAGCAAGACACGAGCTTAAAAAAACAACTCTAAGAGTTTACCCGTCTTAATCTTGGGAGGAAAGGGAGTTTCTCGTCCGGCTAATTACAGGTTGCCGTGGACTCCGTATGCTTTCCTTGTGGGCGAGGAGGCTGGCGGTGACTCACCGGCTCGAGCATCTCTGACAATCCCATGCTTAAGGGAAATGTCTTTGCACCGACGCTGTGTCGTGGGAGTCGCTTACGCAAGGAGCGCGGTAACGGGACGGATCCTCCCAGGATTACACCGGGGAGAGCGTGGCTCATCCCCGCCGCGATGCCTCTCCGCTTGCCCGTCTGTAAAATGGGCTAACGCCGGCGCGGTGATTAGTTACGCGACGGTGTTTGCAGCGTGCGGGGGGGATGATTTTTGGCTTTGAATTGCAGGGCTAATACAGGCGTTATTGTCGGCTTAAGTCACGTAGCTGGGAAAGCTGAACGTGATGGCTGAAATCCTCCACGTCGGATCACTGGCGATGCTGGATTTCTTCTCCCTGACCTTGCTGCGTGTTTCCAGACCTCGGCGAGGACTGGTCGCGGTCGCCCCTGTTCGTGCGCTGCGGTCAGACTCCTGGGTTTGGGTTTGGGTTCGCTCTCTGCTGCACCTTTGAGCTCCTTCTATCACAGGAGGAGAGCGGGCCGGTCGGTTGGACTTTAAAACATCGTGGCAATTTTTTCTTTGGCACTTCTTTTTCGTCAGTGTTTAAGAAAAAAAATAAAGCCTCACGGTGCGAATTGTAAGACTTGGATCAATAGTTTCAGTGGAACAAAAGCTGCTATTTGAAGTAGGTGTAAAAGGGAAATAAGCAGTTGGTGCGATGACTCGGGGCGTCGCAGCTTCCACCTGCGCGGAGCGGGGGCTGCAGGCGCCGAGCTCCTTTCTGCCCGCTGTGAGTTGTTGCCCCGGCGTAGCGAGAAAAACTTCCTTTTCCCAGCAAAAACGAGGGATGTTCTCGACGGAAAATGCGTTGGCGAAGCCGCCGTGCAGTGGCTTGAGCGGCGTGTGCCTGCGCCGCGTCGCGGTGGTGAAACGACGCGAACGTGTGTTTTTGCTTCCTAAAGAAAGAAGCTGATAGAAGGGAGAGGGCGCGGCAGGTCAGGACTCCGACGGTCGATGTGTCTGGCGAGACGCTCGTTGCGAGCACGCGGCTCGGAGGAGCCTCCGTACCACACCGGGGCGTCCTCCGGGAGCGTTGGTGGGTGTGAAACACGCGGCAGCTCTCGCCCTGCGAGCGAATCCCTGCCACGACGGAGGGAGGCGGGGGATGCACAGAGGAGTTGTGCGCCCAAATACTTATGAGGATCAGGACCGTGGTCCTTCTACTGACTTAATTTTTGTTGGTTTGTCTTTCTGCTGAGTGTTTAGTGCGTTTCTGGCGAGTCTCTGCCGCTCAGTGCCGTGCAGTTGCACGGGATGGGGCTTTGCTCTCTGCGCTGGAAGGGATGTTCTCTCGCCCCGTAGCTCAACAAGTGCCTTGGCTCCGACAGAGCTTTAGTTAAACTGAACTCATCTCTTCGGATGACAGAAAAAACAGATTTACCCAGTGGGAAGAGGGCTGGCTCAAAACACTATGGGGAGAAAATGATGCAGAATCTGCCACGGCCCGATCTGTGGAGGCGCTGATAGCGAGTGTCCCCCTGGGAGGCCAGTGGGGACAGCAAGTGCTGGGCTCCCGCAGCCGGGCTTTGTGCTGGAAATAGTAGTGGCCTGGTTTAAGCAGGTGAATTTGTCTCAAACTTAATTCCCTTGCGGGCAGCCGCTGAGAAAACTGTGTTTATTTTAGATATGTGCCTCGTCGTTGGCTAAACCGGGAAGAGAGCCTAAGACGGGTCGTTTATATAATTACTGTAATTCTTGGGAGCGTGACCCTGCTCCTGAGAGCGCGGGCGCTGCTGCGCTCCTCAAACGATTTAATGGCTTCATCAAGCCTCAGCGTAAGGAAGGCTGATTTTAGGAAATTCTGCACCTTCTGTTCCTGCCGCTGCCGTCCCTCATCCTAACGAGGCTGTTAACGCAGCCCCGTGGCGCGTGGTGTGTTTATGGCCAGACTTTACAGCCCGTCATTCCACGCTGCCGTGGCCATCGGCTCGTTTATCCCAGACGTGGCTGCGCTTCCCCCCCGGGTCCTGGGTGCTGCCCGGTGTCCTCTCCCGTGGGCAGTGTTCAGAGGTGAAAAGTTGATGCTTAAGTGGAAGCCAGGATGCTGTGAGAATTAGACCGTGCATGCTCAATAGTCATCCTTATTAATTATTGCACTGTTATGACAATGCTTTTTTTTAATGTAACACATGATCCGTGTCGGGCTTTGAGCCGTTGTTTTGCCTTCAGGACCTAACAAAGTTCGGGTTTGTAATTTATCCCGAAAAGCACAAACCCTCTCCGAAGAGGAATCGATAAGTAAGAGCGATGATGATGTGGGTGGGGCCTCGGACTTAATAAAGCTGCTGTGTTTGTGTTGGAGACTTTTCTGGCTTTTATACAGCTCGGAGGCTTCATTCCTGCGCGGCTGCCGACGTGTTCTTCAACCCAAGTTTTAGACTAATCTGGGTGTTGAAATTAGCACGGTTGTATTTAGAGCAAAGGGAAGCAGGTGGTTGTAGCTCTGGAAAATAGGGTAAAGTTTTTATTTAAAAGCCGTTAAGCATATGAAAACCATCCCATTTTTATAAACTTTCACTGTAACTCTTGCTTAACTGCCGCTTTCCTTGCGCTCCAACTCTTGAGCAACAGCGTATTTTTAAGAATGCCTTTTCCCTGTTGGAAAACCTCCGTCTGCAGGGACGGCGTGCCGTCAGGAAGCAGCCCGGATCGTGCCAAAAATCTGCAGGAGGCTTCCGAGGGTCGGGTTTCTCAGGATGGTAAATCTCCTTGAGGAGCTGCTTGTACCAAGCACGAGATGCTGCAGCCCTGCGACCTCAGGGCTAGGTCCGGCCTGACCACAGGCTGCCTGTCGCGTCTCTTCACAAAATATTCCTCTTTTTGCATCCGCAGCGCCTGTTCTTTGGGCTGAAGGAGTTGGTGAGCTCACAGGTTTTCTTGCACCTTCCTTTTCACCAGGAATAACTATTTTGCTGGGCTCCGATCGCGGAGGTTCGATGATGATCTGCCAGGTTGATTTTTGCCAGCGACGAAGCGAGAGCTGCCCGGTCCGTATCCCGTCTCGTACAGCACCTAGTCAGAGCTTAGCGACTATAATAAAGGTATTAGGTCAGGTCAGGTTCAGCACGGCATCGCTAATCCCAGCTCTGTGTTTTGGCTGTTCTCGCCCGCGTTAGGTAACCTGCCCGTGTCGGGTCAGGGATGGAGGCTGGGACGGAGGCAGCGCCCCGCGATCGTGGGAAGGAGGAGAAAGCCAGGAATCTCCCTCGAGGACCTTCAGGTCTTGCTCGTTTGGAGCCGAGCCGCGCGAGGAGCTGATTTTGCTGGTAGCTATTCTGATAAGGCTCGTTAAGGAAAGAGCAGGGCTCGCTCAGCTCAGGCGTGGGGCTGCTTCCGGCACCGAAGTCTCGCCCGTCTCACCTCTGAGCTGCACATGAACCTCTCGTTGGGGCGTGCGGGTCCTGGGGGAGCGCGAGCCAGGCGCCGTTCGCTCCGCGGTGGGGGTAAGGGCTGCTAATTGCAGGGATTTGGGTGGATTTTTGGTTTAGGAATTGATCCGTTTCGACTTGCTGCCTCGCCCGTGGTGGAGCTTCGCAAAGCAAAGTGGGTGACTGACGGTGGGGAGCAAAAAGCCTCCGGCTGGGTCTGGCAAAACGAGATTTCTCGTGGATTTTGGCGCTTTGGTTCCCCTCTGAAGGCACCTGAGGGCTTTGGAGGGTCCATCTCGGAGGTGCTCTTGTCCTTTCTCCCGCCTGGGACGAGGTGGAGGTGCCGGGCCAAGGTCATGCGCTGACTTTGTGCTTCTGGGACTGGAGCCCTGGTGACGCGGCGCGGGTTCCGGCCCTTGTCAAAAAAATCACGTGGCGAATCGGGGGAAGAGCCGTCGTAGTTCTACGCTCCTAAAATATTTCTGGAAATACCTTTGTAAACAGAGCAAAAGGCCACCTACGATACAGGAGTTCCAGATCATGTTTAATGCTTAGTTTTGACATTAGCCCTTAAAAAAATATTTTTTTTTTTTCTTTTTCTGAAGGACATGTTCTCAACACGATTGAAATCTTAACAAAATAAGAAAATTAAAGCCCCTTAAAAGGATGATCCTGGAACTAATAGTCCATCTTTCCTGCTCTGTGGGTTGTATTTGTTTCCAGCGGAATGCTTATTTAGTTAAGTGTGCTTGATGATTTTTTTTTTTTCTTTTTCCCATGATGCCCTGGAAGACACACGTGATGAAGCTAAGGTACATTTAATTATTTTACCTTCCTTCCTTTTTATTTCTTCCCTTGGTCTCTTTTATTTTGCCTGGTCGAGTTAGGGCAGGGAGCACCATCCCGCAGCTCTGCGAACTGCCACGGAGGACCAGGATTGTCCATGCTTCTCCGGCTTCGCTTCTGCTGACTTCGTACCAAAACCCGACAAATTAATTTTGGTGGTCTGAGGTCCTGCAGAGAGGATGTGGGAAGCGAGGAAGCTGCGAATTACTTTGCTACTGTGTATTTTTCCTGACTTTACTCTCGTTTTGGGTGGGCGTTTGGTAGTAAGTGTTTTAATTCCTGTTTACAGAGGCTTGCAGACTCGCATAGAGATTAACTAAACTCAGCTTTCTCTTCGCTGCCCCTTTCTGAAAGGCAGAGGCAAAACTGGACAGGTTGTTGTCTCACTGCCTGGAAGGATGAAGGTCTGAACTGGCGATAGGTGGAGGCATCCTTACGGCGCTTTGGGATGCCCGGCTTTCACTCTCTGTTTTTATGGGTGTGGTGACCAAGCAAGAAAGACTGTTTGTGTAAGGATCAAGCTTATTATAGTTCAGAGCTAGGTGTGACTCACGGCTCGGCGTAATCTCCCCACTGCATTGCTCCACTGGAAACATCGCTGCGCTCAGGCCCTGGTGTGAGCTGGGGGGGGGAAGATTAATATACTGCTAAAAATTCTGGGCAGAAGCAGCAGAGAAGCTGACAGGTAACGTAATAAAGTCATCCGTGGGTGGGCAGCTGACAAAATCTGGAGTGTTGTGGTGTAAGATTTTGCTACTGTTGTTTTCTTGTGCATTAAAGCCACCGAAGGCACGGACTGATCATATAGATGGGTTGGCCTCTGCCTCTCGGAGACCCCCGGGAGGGGCTGGTTTGTCCTTTCTTCGTCGTGCTCCTCGTTGGCAAACGGACACCGGCTCAGAGGCTGCCTGTCACCCCTGCGCTGGGACCTTGGCATGCCCAAATCTTAAGAAATCAGATTTATTTTTTTTTTTTTAGTAACAAGGCAGGGAAACACACCTACCCAGCCCAAACTCTGCTTCAAATCAGAATATACGCGGTGCGAAGGGTGTATTTAAATGCACTTGAAGATGAAAGTCCTCTTCGGTTGCTGGTGTCTTTTATAATGTTGACTTAAAAGCTGGAGTTTAAAACCCAGAGAGGTTGCGCATGGGCTTTTGACGCAAAAGGAAACGTTTTCCTTGGGCTGAAACTGTCAAGTTTCCTAATATAGTTTTGGTTGCTGTGTCCTGCTGCCTTGAGCGAGCAGGAAGCGGATGCCCGGGGGCTGAAGGAGGACACCTGCTTCTGACTTTCGTTTGAGTCTAAGATCAAGACACGCTTAAGGCACCTCCGAAAGCTGGTCCTGCGCGGATGGTCTAGGCTTGACTTCTTGTTCTTGATGCGAGCTGGGGCTTGGGGGTTTGTCAGCGCAGCACCAGCGTGTCTCTTGCCAGGCAGCTTTTTTTGTGACTGGCTACAAAAATAAATAAATACTGAGTTTCGTTTCTTTTTCTATTCAACCCGCTTTTGTGCCAGAACTGAAGATTTCGCGCTACGTTGCCGACTTTGATAAGATTGGCTTTCAGGAACCTGGGCAGTCTCATTGGAAAAGCAAGCGGAATGATGAAGGCTCCTAAATATTAGTAATCCAGAAGGCTCTTATCAGGGGTGTTGAGTGTATGGTTGTAAATTTGCATTTTTTGTGCTTTCCTCTTGTATTTGCTCACAACTGATAAAGCAGCTGGTGCCAAGCAGAAACGTGGGAAGAGTTTTTCTGGAAGCAGAGCTCGGAACATCACCCTAAGGTGACCGGGAGGGTTAGTCTGGTGTTGAGTCTGGTATGAAACCACGTATTGTTTGTAAAAAAAGGTTTTCTCCCGGGGAGTCGTCTCCTTCGTTAGCCGAGGCTGATGGCTTGCTCCTCCGCAGCTCGCAGAGGACCACGCTCCACAAGTATGACAGCGTGTTCAGGCACGACAGCAAAACGGGGTGAAGTATTTCCAGCAGCAATGAACTCAGTCATCCTTTCTGGACAGGACAACGTAAAAAAAAAAAAAACACCACAAAAAGCCCCAGTGAATCAGCCTGAAACCATTTGCTGGCAGATCTGCGAAACACCTCCGGGTCCGGCGGGCACCTTCCCGAAATCCCCACCCGTGGCAGGAGAGGGGCTGGGAGCTCGCGAGCCGTTTCTCTTCTTGCTTTTGTTGATTTAAGCAACACCCTGCAGCTTTTACATTGTTTTAGAAACATCTCAAGGTGGAGAGTAATTTATTAATAACCTTTTAGCTTTGTTTTGAGCCTGCGCTATTTAAGCCCAATGCAGTCAGAAAGGGTTCTACCTTGAGTTCATGCGAATGTTTAAAAATCAAGGGGAGAAGAGCAGTTAAAACTGAAATTAATACACTTCTGAATGTGGCCTTTGGAGATGCGATCGACTAATTCTGTCGGATTTAATTTCAGGCTTATTTAGGAGCTCGTCGGTGCGGAGGAGAGGGACGCCCTTGCTGCTCGGCTTGTGCGAGCTGGGCTGGAAGTTCAGCCTGCGACCGGCTGCGCGGGTGAAGGCTTTGCCCCGCTGCCGGGGTGGTTGTTCCCGCAGCTCTCCCCGGTTGGCGTGAGCCCTCCCTTGGGGCAGCGGCGGTCGGGGGGTGTTTAAATCATGTTAATTAGCAGCCTGAGTCGCTCTCCCTGGAGGTCAGCGGGGGCTGCTCGTGCCGCGGCCCCACGACCGATGCAGGGACGGTGGATTCTTGCTGAGGGTGATGGGTGCTGGAGCAGCGACACCCACCACCCCATTTTGGGGCAGAAGGAGCTGCCGTCACCTTGGGCCACCCCAGCACCCTTACCCAGCGGGTTCTCGCCTCGTAAACTCCTGCCTTCTCCTGGAGAAATTACTGCAGGCAGCAGTAAATCCGCACCTTTCCTGATCAGGTCGTAAATAACTTTTATAAGCTTTGATAGCAGAAGCGGAGGAGGATCTTTGTGGAGGGCGTTCAGGCCTGTAGCTGGTGGTGTAAGAATCTGGTCCTGTGCATAACGAGGTGGTTATTTATTAGATTTGAGTCTTGTGCTCTTTTGCAGGAGAATGTTTAAAATACCGGCCTGGCTCTTGGCCTCTTGGTGAATGCAACTGCTGTTTTTTCTGGGGTTTTCCCCAAGATTATTTGAAACAGCCAGTGATGCCCTGGCTGGGCCGTGGAAACTCTTCCCAGGCTCGTGTTTTTGCTGCCTAGCACTCGTCTGTCTCCTGCCTCTGAAACGAGGCTGCAAATCCTTCCAGTGTCTCATAAGGGCGAGGCTTAATTAAGCTTTTTATAGCATTTTACAAGCATTAGCTAACTAAATATTGTGACATCCCTATGGGGTAGGTGTTTTTTTGCTTATCCTAATAGAGCTGTTTCTATCTGCACGGGCACTCGAAGAATTGCGTTGGGAGGGAGATGCTTGTGAAATGAGGTTCCCGATGATGCCCTGTCGTTGAGGGCAGCCCACGCCCGACGTTATGCCAAGCTGCTCTAAAAATAGGTGGATTTGCAGAGGTTTGAGAGTGCCAACGTTATCCCGTGCCTGCGTGACGCAGCCGATGGAACTGCAAGACCGTGTCGTAACGATGCTCCTGGAGATAGGAGCATCCTTAAAAATGAGCGGCTTTTAGGACAGCTGAGGCTGAAGATGCTGCTGGTGGCCTGCTGATAGCGGTGGCTGGAGCTCATATTTAAAATGTGTTTCTAAAAGAAAAGGAGAATGGAGAGTGGGGGGAAGGTGGGTTCTGTGTGAGCTGCGCTGAGCTTTTACCTGGTTTCTTCTATTTATGGCACTTGGCGAGAGATTGGGGACAGGTGAAAGGGGGCACGGGCGCTGCTGCTTGGGACGAGGGAGGAGAAATGTCAGCCTTCTGAAACACCCAATTTTATCTGGACGGTGATACGGCAAATTCTGGGGAAAAGCAGAATGCCGAGAGCTGAAAGATGCCAGTGTTTGCCTCGAACGTGGGGAGTTCGTAATCAGGAGGCCCCAGCAGCGAGCGGCACGACTCCTGCTCCGGTCCCTCGCGTTTCGCCCGCATAGTTCAGCGCTTGTGTCATGGCAGAAGAGGCGTTGGGCTCAGAGGATTCCTGACAGTCCAGGACATTGTGGTTTCTAAAACGAGGAGTCACACACGGTTCAAAGGCAGCGTTGCCACCACTGTCAGCTCCGGGGCTCGGTCGGTACCTACTCGGTGGAAGTCTCCGTCTGAGCCGCCGGTGCTGTCGCCGACACCAGGAGAAGGTTTATTTTCTCTTGAGCTTTTCCTCTTTGGCCTCTTCTACCCTCTTTAGCTTGTGCTGTTTGTGTTTCAAATTTAGCTTCCTTGCACTGCCTTTTGCTTTGGTTTTTGAGTTTGTTCCCCTGGGGGTTTGCCAGTCTCCCACCAAACCACGCTGAAACGTCTGGGAAGCTGCGTGCTCCAGCAAAATCCATCAGCAGAAGGACTAATACACTCTTACGGTTTCGAAAAGGTTGACCCAAAAGTAGTTGGGATGAAAGTCTTCTGTGAATTTATTGCCCTACGGTTTCTACTGGAGGGCAGCTTCTTGTGGGAGGCTGCGATGAGATGGATAATCCTCATCTGTGGTGTTTTGTCAAAGCGTTCAACCTCCCACCGGCTCAGGGGCTTGACGGTGAGATCTGAGCGGACGTGAACCACGGGAGAGGGAATGTGAAGGATCTAAGGCGATAACAAAGTCACGGAACAACTCTGAAGGGGAGCGAGCTGGGAGGAAGTAACTGAGCTACTCAGCCCAGAAAATGAGGATTATAACAAAGGACCCAAAGCCTGAAACCCCACGTTCTGAAGCGACCCAAGCAGCACATCAATCAAACGGTTTATTCCCTTGAAAGTGATTTTTTTTTTTCCATATTTTAAGGTAGAGCTGAACGGGAGGGAGAGGGCATAAATATTCTGCATCCCTTGGCCTCGCTTGTCCTGTTTGTTTGCAGGGAGATGGCTGAAACGGGATAACATCTGTCCATCGGAAATCTGGAGATGGAGCTGGGTATATATTTTGCAGCGTTCCCCCCCAAAATATGCTGGGTGCTGCGTAAACACCCACTACTGCGCTGCCACGCGGCGCCGTCCGTGCCAAATAATTTTCCTGACGGGGTGCAAATAACAATGTGCAATTGTCCGCTGCCCGGCCGTGCGGGGAGTCAAATAGAAATCTTTTCCCGGATTTCGCTGGGGAAGGAGGCGCTCGCCTTCCCCAGCCATCTATTCTGATCCTCTATGCAAATTTTTGGGAAACCTCATTTGCGTGAGGCCAAACCGAGATGTAAATCCTCCGGATTTACGGGGCAGAGCTGCCTTGGCATCCCCGTCTCCCGCGGCGCGATGTCAATATTGCATTTTGCAGCTAAAGGTGTTTTGATATTTTGGGGGGGGTGGGTTCGTTGGGATTTTTTTTTCCCTCCAGGTTTTGAAAATCTCAGCGAGGGAAGCACGACAGCTCCCTGGTGAATTAGTTGCCGTTATTTCTTAGATAAAATATTGACTATACGCTTCCAGGGTACCGCAGGTACAACCTTTGGGGTCGCTCGTCGGTCCTGGGAAGCCGCTTACAAAGCGTTTCCCCCGCGAGCGGCGGCCGTGATTTGGGCTGCGCTGCGATATTAGTGCCAAAAGCAGCAAGAAAAATCTTGCTTCTCGCCAGAAGAATGATGGGAAGGAGATGATAGGACCTTATCACAATGGGACGGTTGCTGCCAAGCGTTCCTGCCCGCCGTTCTGAAGCTCTGAAGAGCGCGTTTTAATTCGGAGCCGGTAACGAAGCGTCGGTGCGAGCCAGCCGTCGCCTCTCTGTAAGTTCAGAGCTCGTTAAGCTCCGCGCTGTCATTTTCCCCCTCTTAAATCAAGCTTTTAATTATCTGAAGAGCTTGGAGATACATATTCTCGACTCTGTTTTGTACCTGAAAATACAATTAAGGAAAACATGCTGGTTTTCCAACACCTGACATTAGTGGCTACAGCGCTGCAGCCCGGTGGGGGAATTAAATGAGAAAAGCTTCGAGGGATGTGCAGGATTTGGAAATATCTCGGAGGAGCTTGGGGAGTGTCTGCTAGGAGGAGAATTAAAGGAATTTAGGGATAGTGGCATCTTCCGACGCACGCTTTGTTGGTGTTTCTGGGTGCTTCCCTCCCGGAGCCAGGCAGCGCACGGGGAATCCTTCTAATTAAAGTCTTTGCAAATTAAGGCAATTTGGTTTTGGCTCTTCGCTAGTAGAAAGAGGGAGATTTGGCCGCCGTCCTTCCTGCGTGAGGGCAGCGGGAGGCAGGACTCGCAAGATCTGGCCGTTACTTTGTGCGCAACGTTAAAGAGCAAAAGCTTTGGGTGTGCAGAGCATGACGTTCGATGGGGCTTTTTTTTTTCCCGTGGAATAGCTTAAAATGTAAATATTTAGAAAGCAGCCTTTCCTTGTGAAGTACTGATTATGAAATATTTCTCAGCTTAAAGAAACGGGCTGTACAATAATGGAAAAAAACCCTGTAACGCGGGATACGGTGGCTTTCTTCGGTATTTCAGATCCGTAACAAAGCTGTGTAATTAAAAAATCTGATAAACTTTGGTAAAGATGCAAATTCATCCCAAAAATCTGTCAAATGCCAAAGGTGGGGCATTTTGCATCAGGGGCTTTGCATCCCCATCAGATGCGCTGGAGACGTTCCTCCAGGATTTTCAGGCAACTTGTTTTCTTCGTCCTGTTGCCCTTTTTATCTCGTTCTGGTTAAATACGGGAGGAAAACTGGCACCCTGGGGTTTTTTGGGCTGAAGTTCACGCGAGGGCGATGCCACCACGCGGACTTCGGCTGGAGAGGAGAGGCTGGGCTGTTCAGGAAGATTAAATTGTGGCTATTCACCATTTAATTCCTGCTGGTGTGTCCTGCAAATAACTGTCAGTATGGCAGAGATTGTAGAAACGACTGCTTTTTTAGCCCTAAATATGGGGTTTTTTAGCATATTTCTGTTTGCAGTGCACTGGGAAGGCTCACTGATTATACCCAGCTGTGGAAGCGGTCGCGATAGCATCGTACGTGCCCACCGATATATTTATGGGGGGTATTTGGGTGTGCTTGACCCCTGTCGCCTTTGCTCGATGATATATTTGTGGTTGCGGATCTCTTTGGGCTTGGGTTTGCGGAGGGAGAGAGGAGGAGGAGAGCGTTCTTCCCTTGGACGGGAAAGAAAATAATAAATAACAACTGAAACCAGAGAGAGAGGTTGTTTCTTCATTTGAACTCGGCGATAAATCTCTCCAGCAGTTCATCGCCGCGTCGTCGGACCCGGAGTTTTCCATCTGTGTTTTGCCTGACATTTTTGAGCGCGAGGGAGTTTGCTCGGTAACTGCAAATGCCATCCGTTAGCGGCTGTGGGCTGTGCTGCTGCTCTTTTCCTCCCCAAAAGCCACGCTTTGCTGCGTACGCTTCTTTTGATTTTTTTTTTTCTTTTATTTTTTTTTTCCACCAGAAGGAAGTTAGCGTTTATTACAGTGAGTTTTCATTTAGAAACTGCTGTCCTACAGCTCTCGCCGGTGGTTAGAGGATCCAACGTGTGACTTCTAATTAGGGATGTTCCCCCCATCACTGATGGGGCAAGAGCAAGAATCTCCTGCCAGACATTGCTGTCTGAATACGCTCGGTTTTAGGATTGCCTTCAGCCGGCAATAGCCCTGAGATTGCTCCGGTGATAAAAGAATATTAAGTAGTTTTTCTGTGCGCATGAAGTTAATAAGTATATGATTAGTGAGCGTGGAAGATAATAGGAATGGTATTTAACCAACAAAGCCAGGAAATTCCAGATTAAAGCGTGGATGTTTAACTTGCTGCTCTTGGGGTTTGGGAGTTGCGTGCCGTTAGGGAGTTTTGCCCATCTTTAGGAATAATCCTGAAAAGAGACTTTTTTAAGGCACCAGGGAGTTTTGGCCATCTTTAGGAATAATCCTGAAAAGAGACTTTTTTAAGGCACCAGGGAGTTTTGGCCATCTTTAGGAATAATCCTGAAAAGAGACTTTTTTAAGGCACCAGGGAGTTTTGGCCATCTTTAGGAATAATCCTGAAAACAGACTTTTTTTTTTCAAGGCACAAGGAAAACAAACAGGTTTGTTCATCTTCCCTGTAATACTGAAATTTCCTGTCAATACGGCAACACCTCCCTCCACCAGCCTTACAAAATTTTTCCCCTCTTCTTCACATGCCAAACTTTCAGCTCAGGGTGAATTTTTTTTTTTTCCTAGCAGTTTCTATCCCTTGACAGTAGGATTTTTATCATGACTCTTGAACTGCAAAAAAAAAAAAAAAAAAATAATAATCCAGCGGAGCTTTTTGCTGGGTCCAGACTCCTGCGGATGTGCGCTGCTCTCCGTTTCTGCCTCGAGGAATGCAGAAAATCAGGATTTGAGTGCACAGCAGGAGCACACACCTTCCTGAAGCTTCGGACCTGCTAAAACTTCAGATTTACGTAATATACCTTTGGCCAGACTGGTTTTGCTCCCTTCTGGGAAGGAGATCCGGACTGGGGCATTTATTTTCTTCTGCAAGAAGAGGAATTGTGTGGGGTTTGGTTGGTTGTTTTTTTTTTTTTTTTGCCTGAAAGGGGCTTTTTGTTTTGTTTTGTATAAGCAACCTCTACTAATTACAGCGTTTTGGTCTTGCTTTTATTTCCTTTGCGCACAAGGAGGGTGCTTGGAGGAGGGCTGCCTGCCCCGGGGAGGGCAGGGATGCTGAGCCCTCTGCAAATATATAAGAGAGACTTTCTGCTACTGAATAAACTCATTTATTCTCCTAGCTCCTTGTCCATGATTTTGGAAAGAAAAGCTTCACCGCCTTTGAAATGAAAATTGGGGTTTTTTTCCTGAATCTGCTGAGCCCTTGGTGTGCCTGTCAGTAGCAGAGTTGTTACAGCCTGTTTGCGTGCGGGGAGAAAGCAGCAAAATTCGTAATTTTTTTTTTTTTTTTTAAATCCCAATTATCAATTAGTTAAACAGCAGTCCCAAAGCACAATTAATTTCAGGGGGGAGGTTTATTTTCCCCACTCGGCACCTGCCATCGGATAGTTCCCAGCCAGCTCAGAGGCTGCCTGGCCGGGCTAATTATTTTATACTTTGTAATGCGAGCCGCGCGCGTTGTTGGTCTCGTTCCTAGATTGATGCCGAGGTGCTGATCCGGGCACCGCCGACCCCAGCTGCCGGGAGGAATCCATGAGCGCACGACCTCGGCTATGGACATCGTCCTGTCGGATTTTGTTCGCTCAACGGGGGCAGAGCCAGGACTGGCCAGAGACCTCCTCGAAGGTAAATCAAATTGGGAATAAAAGAAGGGAAGAGCCAGGGGGTGGCTGACAGGGGGGCTGGTAGGGAGAAAAGGGGTTGCAAGAGGGGCTGGCCAGACCCCAAGGCTGGTGGTTGGTGAGTGCGATGCTGGAGATAATAAAATCGTGTCCTCGGCGGCGCGGCTGGTGAAATTCTGCCTTGGTTTCTTGTTACACGTCCATCAGGTAATGAATTTCAAATGTTGGGAAGGAGAACGCATCAACCAGGAGCACGGTTTCCCTTCTTCCCTCCCCTCCGTTGCTGTGTGTTGTTCGCTATGAGCAGCAAAACTTAAGTGGTTTTATTTTTTTCCCCTTTATAGCAGCGATGCCTTCAAAAGGGTTGAAGGAATAGCACTAGGTGAAGGCTGCCCGTGTTTTCAAACTAATATAGGAGTAATTATATAGGCAAAACCGTGCTGTTACTGGTATATCTTGTTCTGCTTGTGAAGGTGGTTTGATTATGCCGATATAAATTGCTGTTTGGCCGGTGCCAGTGACCTCTCCTGGCAGAGCGTCCCCTCGGAGCCCCATTTACCGGCGTGGGAGGCTCCTACTGAACAGGTTTAAGGTGATGGAGATGCTTGGGGTGCTCAGGAGTTGAATGCAAACACCATCCGCGTTCAGTCGACGGGCCGGGCAGCCCCCGAGAGCCTCGGCACGCCGCGCTGGCGGCTTCCCACTCCTCCACCTATTTTGTTAAGTGCGTGTGTTTGCCCTAAAATACAGCGTAAGCCTTCTCAAAAACTCCGTAAGATGAAGAAGTTCTCATTAATGATCGTGCTTAGGTGAAGGCTGCAGGTGATTTTTTTCACCCTGTACTTATAACGATGGGAAGGGGAAAGGAGAAAGGATACCGGGTCTTAATTTTGGGGCTGCAGACTTGCTCACGAGCGTTGCCTGGGGGTTAATGTTGACAAAAGGATGGGGAGTAAATGCTGACATGTGCTGTAATGCTGGAGGACAGCAATATTGCACGAGAAGCAGGGCTGTTTGTGCATAATTAACCAATCTGTAATTATAATGCAAGACCGTACTTGCTGCGTTTCTTCCTATCATCCTTTTTCTTGTATAATACAGCTCATTTTTTCTTGCTGCTTGAACTCGGGACCAGTTGATGCTCCTACAGCATCCGCAGGGTTCCCCGGCTGCTCCCGTTCCGGATGCTGCAGCAGTAATGAATTCAAAGCCCTGAAATTGTTGCTAGAATCTGTGTCTTTAGGCAATTTGCTCCACCTCCTCGGCTCTAGCTCTCCTGCTCGGCTCGGCGCTCGCAGCATTGATTCGTAGCTTTTTCCTCTTCAACACTCCCATTAGCTTTGCTGGGTTCGAGGCTTCACTCTTTAATTTTTACAGCTGAGCGTCGTCTCGGCGGAAGTCTGGCAAGTTGTGGGTTTTGTGGTGTGTTTATGTTCTGGTTTCTGGGCTTAGGCTGCTTTGTTTCATGTCAGGATTTCTAACATTATCTTTCGGAAGAAATATTTAGGCTTGTGATAGAAAAGGTTAAAGCAGATATTCCCTCAAACTCTCCATCTCCCGCTTGGCGCACGGGTTGATTTATTTTGACAACGGTCGTTTTAGCTCGTTTTCATGACGTGCCGCTGAGTCGCTGCTATTTCTCCTGCAGCCTCAGCAGAGTTGACAACTCTAAGGGTGGAAATGAGGGGAAAAAACGGGGCGGGTATTAGTGAAAGCAGTCTGATAAAATAGGTGTATGAAGTGAGTTATTCAGAATGTGAAGTTTGAGGGCGGTATGGGTGATTTAAGTCATTTTTTTGTGTGTGCTTTGAGCTCTGCGCACGTGTCAAGCGAAGTCGCTGTCTGGTGGCAACGACGGGTGTTCTGAATGATGGACGTCTCCGTCGTTCTGCTGTCCAGCACCGCTGGAGACCCCCCAGCTCGACAGCAACGGGCTGCAGCGTACAAATGCCCACAGAGCTGAAGAACTGGGGGAGGAGAGGACCTAAGAACTGGGAGAATTTATTTAGGTTCTGCTCCTTGAAATCGTCCTGCGTTCTGGCAACGCGAGCTGTAGCGTCACGTGGAAGACGGGCTCCAGTTCTCTCGGTGGTGTCCCCAGAGGACGCCGGTTTTCCCGACGAGGAGGGAACCTCCCTTCTCTCATCCAAGCACCGGCAAAACCTCCCCTGTGCAAAAGTTGCCCTGAACGCTTCAAACCACCCCTTGTGTTGGCCAAAAGAAGTGCCGAGTCCATCAAACAGCCTTTCCAGGTGCTTGCAGATAACCTGTAATGCTGGGATTTGAGTCCTTTTGGCTGCTCTTGTTTCATGGGGACTTTCCAAAGTTTAGCTTTTTTTTTTGTCTTCTCAATTTCTGAAGCGGCTGCCGGTGAAGGTGGTCGGACAGTGCGGTGGGTCAGTGTCGCTCGTGTGTCCTCCTGTCACTGACATGTTAAAGCAAATAGTGATGCGACAGCAAATTTAATTTTAAACTGATGGGTCATTCTCATTCCTTGATACTGATTCATTATTCCATTTTAAAAAACAAAAAAGAGGCCAAAAAAAAAAATCCCCTTGACTCAAAAGGTAAAGCTTAAAATAACTTTCTGTTTGGAGTCAGTCATTAAACACTGCGAATTACATCTCTCAAAAGAATTTAAATACTTGAAGTGTATTTCCTTTAGGGAATTAGACATGATGACTTCTTTTATTGTCCGTGAGCTATCGTATAAACCAATTGGCGGTTTATATATCTTCCCTGTAGTGGAGCTGCCATATATAAAGTTGGCTTTCTTTCTACGCTGTCTGCTAACTTGCTAATTTAAGAGCCTAGATTAACAGTGTTCATAAAAAAAAAAAAAAAAATCACAATTTTCCTAAATGTAAGCCATATGGCAGATTATTTTTTTTTTTTTGCGGTGTATTCTTGCCTTTGGAAGACAGTGGCTTCTAAAAGGTCAATTTACTGCGTGCTGGAAGACTTAAGCACATTAATATATATTATGTTCTTGCAGCTTGCTGGGTAGTTAAAAGGAAATGGAACTGCTTTACTCAACTCCACGAAGTTCAAGCTGTTTTGCTGAATAATTTATCGGGTCAGTAATGGCACAAGCCTGCTGAAAAGTCTTCTGGATAGCGCCTAGCCCGGCCGGCACCTCGCTTGCGTCTACGCTTTGGGTGTCAGCTCAGAAAGAGCCGGGTGGCTGTCTCTGAAACCGTGCGGACAGATTTTAACGACAAATCATCCTCTTTGCAAGCTGCGTGTCTTCGCTCGAGCGTTCTCCCGCGATGGCGTGGGGGTAGAGAGCTGGAGGCTGTTCGCTCTGGCCGCAGAGAAGCGGGGCCGGCGTCGCGGCGCGTTATCCCCGTGGCAGTCAGAGTTAGAAAACAAAGCGCTCGGTGAGACCGGAGGCCGTCGGGCGTTTGGTTTATGTAGGTGCTGGTGGGCACTGCACAGCCTGACCTTCCATTTCCCTTTCTTAAGGGCAAAATGATGTTTATTTTACTCCAGTCCCATGCTCTGTGCTCAGTGTGTGCTGTTACAGTGACCCTGCCCTTCTTCATTTTAGAGCCAGGAATCTTCTTCTGGCAAAATTAAATCTCGGACTAGATGTAAGGAAGAAATTCTTCCCTGGGAGGGGGGTGAGGCCCTGGCACAGGTCACCCAGAGAAGCTGTGGCTGCCCCCTCCCTGGAAGGGTTCAAGGCCAGGTTGGACGGGGCTTTAGGCAACCTGGGCTAGTGGAGAGTGTCCCTGCCCATGGCAGGAGGTTGAACAACATGACCTTTAAAGGTCCCTTCCAACCCAAACCATTCTGATTCAATGATTGTGTGAAAATTTGAGGTCTTTGGACCTTTGTTTAGGTTTTGCAGAGGTCACATCCAAGAGCAGTAGTTCCCTCTAAGCCCTGGATGAGCCTCCGCGCACCCGAGGTGTGACCCAGCCCTGTAACCCGTGGCAGCAGAGCTGACCCTTTCTGGGCACTCCACGTTCGTGGTTGGATCTCTTCCAGAAATGCAAATCCTGGGCAGAAATAGAGCGCCCAGCTGAACGAGGGGTGCTGCACCCTGCTTTCCTCCTGGTTTCTACTAGACAACCTTCATGCTAAACTCCACTCTTACTCGTTTTTAGCGTGGATCTTTTAGGAACTGACTCGATTTCTCTCTCGTGTGACGGTGAGCGCTGTTGTTACCTTCCCATCCAGGCAAGAACTGGGATCTGAGCGCAGCCCTGAGTGACTTTGAGCAGCTACGGCAAGTGCACGCCGGCAACCTACCCCATTCCTTCAACGAAGGACGCAGCTACAAACCCCCTGAAAGGGAGGCAGCCCGTCCCGGGCGACCACCGCTCCAGCGGCAGGATGATATTGTGCAAGGTCAGTGTCACCAAAATGAGGCGGATCAATTAAATCTTCCTTCTGGTGCCTGAAATATTTATATGCTGGAGCAATCCAGCCGCTTGCCACCAAAAAAATACAGGCTGAAGGCAGCGATTTGATAATTGCTTCCGCGAGGTTTGCAGCTCCGGCGCCGCTCAGGTGCGGTTTTTTTTTTCATCTTTTCCTCTCAGAAAAACGCCTGTCTCGAGGCATTTCCCACGCCAGCTCCACCATCGTCTCCCTGGCCCGGTCCCACGTCTCCAGCAACGGCAGCAGCGAGCATCTGCTGGAGATGCCCATCTGCACCTTCCAGCTGCCCGACCTCACCGTGTACGCCGAGGACTTCCGCAGCTTCATCGAGCGAGACCTCATCGAGCAGTCGATGCTGGTGGCGCTGGAGCAGGCTGGTGAGTGGGTTTTTTTTCTTTTTTTTAATGCTAATACGGTCTGGGGGGGGCAGTTTTGCAGCGGTACCAACGGGAACGAGCCTGAGGCCGCAGAGAAGCGAGCCCGTCGCGAGGATGCGTACCTGATGGGTATTATTTCATCCCTTTTTATAGCGTGGTGCAAGGGTTGAGTAAGAGTCTGCTTCGCTTTGCCTGCAGACACTGGGTGTAAATAAATTGTGGGTATCGTCATCGCTCATGCAGCTGAATGGTAACACTCAAAAAAAAAAAAAAAGTTGCATTATCTCACCCCCTGAGCCTCCCTGTGCCCTGCATCACCCCGTCAGCCCCGCTGAGAGAAGGGGGGGAAAAAGAAACTCCTGCATAACACAAACAGTAGCTCATCACCGCTGACAAATATTAGAAGCGACTACAAACATTTTAGATGGATGATGCATTGTATGTGCTGCTTCAACACGGGCAAACTCGTCTGCTGGCTTTCAGTTTGCCTGGAGAGGAACCACCTTACGGGTGCAGAGGGATTTGTTTTCCAAGGTGCTGTTTTCCTCCTGAATAGTTGCTAGGTGATCTGTAAATAAGATTTAGCTGGTGAATGGATGGGACCTCCTGGCAGAGAAACCCCAGTCTGGGTTAGCAGGACGGCTTCGTGGGGTGGGGGCAGGAGGGCGCCAGGCAGGATCTCGGGAGCCTTTACACCTCTCCTTTGTTTCTGTCACCGCCGCACACACCGAGAAGACTATTCCTTCAGAGATAACATATATTCTTAATGTCAAATTTTAGCCTTCTCCTGCTCAAGTGTTCCTGTAACAAATATTCTCATGTTTTGGAAATGAGCACCTGAGCCAAGCGATCTCGTTACAGCGCCGTTGCTGGTCCGTGGCGAAGCCGTCGTGTCTAACGCAGATAAAACCGCGGTGACCCCCGCCGGTGCGGAGCCGGGGGGTGGCAGCGCCGCGTCCCAGCGCAGCCTCTGCCCGAGGGAACCAGGGGCGGCCGCGCTCTTCCCTCCGTGTGCTGGGGACGCTTCCCGGCCTGCTGAGACGAGGCTGGCATGAAGGAATTGATTTTTAGAAAATGCCTTTTGAAGACCGTAAAGTGTCTCTGCATCTCGTACATGGGTTTGTTTTATAAACGGGTGTTTATTAAAGGGCCGTACTGCGTATATAAAATATCCCCAGCGCGATTCGAAGGAGGGTTTTGAGCGTGGTGCTGTGATCTACGGTCACTCCCGTTATTAATTTAGTACGTGCTGTCCTTAGGGGATTAAGCAAATATTTTATAGACCAATAAATGTTCAGATACTCTTCTCCTTCTATCCAGAAATCCTTTTACAGTGCTGTGGCAGAGTAAGAGCACTTTAAAGTGGCTGTAAATTGTAATGACATCCTCTCAGAAAGCTTTTAGCGTGCTCAGAGCTGTATGAAAAGGTTTTGGTGGAGCTCAGAATTTGGCCCTTGCAGCAATTTTAGCGTTCTTTGTCCGAAACCTAAACGGATGAAGCCCTGCTCTATGTTTTGAAGATGCAGAGTGTTTTTTCTCATTGCACACGTTGAGGAGCAGTCGGTGGTGCCTTGCCCAAGGCTATTCCAAAAAAATCACGAGGAACTGGAAGAAACCCCTGGGTTTGATGGCTTTGCCTTGGCTCCGAGGTCAGGCTTTCTCCCTGGGTCAGGGACGTGCCAAGCATGACTTCAAAAGTCCCCCAGCCTATTGGCAAGAAACTTCCTGCTTCGTGCTTCAGACTAATATTTAATGAACGTCTGTAGGTGGACTCTTACAAACTGCTGAGTTAAGAGATCAGCGTGCTCGCTTCGCTGCGGGAACGGCTTCAAGGGAATGGCAAACGGGTTCCTCGTTCCTGGGGCGGAAATATCCCACGTCACAGAGTGGGCAGTCAAAGAAATGGGGCTTTGGTCATCACCTGGCTTTGGAGAAGCTTTTCAGGCCGGGTTTAGCCCGTGCGTGAGCAGAGGCGCGTGTGTACACGTACCCCCCTCGGTCTTACCTACCTGGCATCCGACTTGCAAATGTTTTTGCCCATAAGTCATTGGCCGGACTGGTTCCCTTGGCAGGAGAGATGAGCTCACGTCTGGGTCCGCCTTGCTCCAAAAGGCAGCTTGAAACCTTCTCAGAAGTTGGGTGCTGGGCTCTGCCAGACCGCCGCCCACAGTGCGGGACCACTGCAGTGCCTTCGGCCCCTCCGCCGTCATCCTCGGTGGTGAGACCGGGAGGCTGAGCCTGTGCTGCCGGGAGGAGGATGCCCAAGCTCTCGGCGCTGCCGTGGGTCGCGGCGTTTCGGCAGGCAGAGCGTAGCAGGGCTGGTTGGTTGGAAGCCTTCGATTCCCGTCCTCCCCCAAACAGGAGAAAGTAGCGACCGATGTGTAATTGCACTCGAACAAGCTCTTCTTGCTGCCAGATCCTGAAGCAGAAATGTCTTCTGCAGGTGGTGTTTTCGTCAGAGATGGGCTCCAGATTAGATAAGGAGAGAGATGAATTACCTCATTTCAGATACGTGAAATGAGCTTGCTTCAGCGTAGATGCTGCTTTTTCTGGCTGCTCTCCTTTTTTTTGGTCTCTTAGCCCACTTCTAGGTGCTGATCCTGCCCCTTCACCTCCACCGGTGATTCAGCAGTGGGGAAAAAAAACCCCGGCGGTCCCCGCACAGAGGTGGTGGTGGGTGCTCGTGTTGGCTCCGTCACGTCGGCCCGAGGAGCACGAGGCCAAGTCATCCCCAGGAACGCTCCCTTCGTCACGCAGAGAGGGCGGCCTTGTAATCACGGCACTGGATTCCCTGGTAGCCTTAGGGAAGCCATTTGGGGTTTGGATGAGTCAGTCCTTGTTTTCGGGCTGGGAGGAGCGCCCTCTTTGTTCTTTCCCATTGCCGGGACCTGTTTCAGTGGTTCCTGTTAGAAGAAACACGACGGTATTTTACCAAACATACACCTTTGTGCGCAGGTGCTGGACCTCTGCTGGGACAAACAGGTGTTCTGTGGCAAAACCAGTTGTGGGGCCAAACTGGACCCTGTAAGAGTCACGGTGCTGGACGCAGAGGAGGCCTCTGGGTGCTGGTGGAGTTCTTCAGACGTGCAGAAGAGCCGCTCGAGCGACGATTGCAGGAAGATCCCTCATGCTCTTGAATCCATTACCTCCCTTGTAGAGCTTTCAGGGCTTGTTCCTCATAACCACGTGTGGAGAAATATGTTGTTTTAAATGCTTCAAGGGGCCTCTTGGCCTTTCCACCGCCTTGATAGGAGGAAAACATTCAGAGAAGGGTTTGGGGAATGTGGTTTCTTTCAAGATGACTTCTCTTGCGCAACTGCAAATCTGTACTAATGCCTCTGCCTCGCCGGGGATGTGCGCGGCGCAGCACGCCGCAAATAGAAATGCCTCCCCAAGGTGTGTCCCCTCCGAACCGGACCCGACTCGGCTCAGCGAGAGGTTACGCAACCTCCGAAGCGCCGACCAGAGATGCAAACACCCCTGACCCACCCCAGCTGTCAAAAAAGAGCAGCGAATTCTCCAGGAGGGATGTGAAATGGATTTTAAAAAAAAAAAAGGCAGCTCGGCGCTGCCTACGGTAGCGTTACATCTTGGTTGGCTTTTGGGAGACGCTGTTTTGCTGCTCGGTTCGCTCCTCTGGCCCGGTGCCACTTGGCGCAGGCTCACGCCTTCGCCGTGCCAGGAGCTATATTGAGTGAAAATAGCCGGCTTTTCCGAGCGAGCTATTGTCCCGAGGCTGTGTACGAAACACTTTTCAACTCCAACGGGTTCCTCTCCCAACGCTGAGAGAAGAAATTACCCGCCTGGCATTGCAGTTCGCTCTGCGTTTTTATGTTTTCCTGTGTTTATCGGTGTTTAAAAACAAGTTTTCTGTATTTAGCTCTTCTGCAGCTGCTGTTGCTGAGTTCGGGCAAACAATTTCGAGAAATCCTGTGTTTGAGAGCTGGGGTCCCCGGCAGGGCCCGTGCTCAGGAGCACAAGTTGGTTAGAAATGTGAGGAAAGGGCTGCTTTTCTGCAAGAGCAATTTAAACGCAACTTATTGGAAACCTGAACAGCACCCGCCAGCCGAAAAAACTGCCTCTTGCACGGGAGCCGCCGCAGAAAAGCTACCGGAAAAACTCGCAGCCGAGGGAGGCGGCGCCTCTTGCTGAGGGCACAGCGGAGCGAGACGCAGGCTGGGTTGTAAGTTCAAAGTCCTAATTCAGCCCGACTTCATTTCCTTGACAAACGTTTAACCTCCAGTCGCACTGTGCTTGACTGCAGCACGTATGTTAATTTTTTTTCCCAGCTTCTATTTTTAGATGCTCTTGACTCGAATTACTACAAGTGCCTTATATTACCAAAAAAGCTGCTTGTTTTTAAATGGCGTAAAGCGCTGTGGGTTTGCGTTTTCATTGGTAAAGCTGCTGGGATCAGCAAAAGTCCCTGAGTGTTGTACCTAAACCAGCGAGCGGGGAGAAAACGACCATCGTGAGAGGGTTTAAACAGGAGCGATTTGGTTACAAGAAGACAGGAGAAGTGGTTATTAACTGTTGAAGTTGTTGGGCGCCGTTTGTGGCGGGTGCTTGAGGAGGTGTCTTCAGCCTGATGGGTTTGGGGGTTTTTGAAGTAAGTAGGGGCGGGGGAGAACACTGGTCTGGGTTAAAGTCCTGGCTGGGCTGGCTCCTATTTCTAATTAATCCTAATTTGTGTGACCTAAAGTTCAGCCCGGCTGTTCCCCTGCATCCCCACGAAGTTTTGCCACTCCAGTCTCCCCTTTTTGTTGCTTTATTACCGTCTTGACTCCTTCCTTCCTCCAGCCACGGGGTGGGTCTGTAACTGCTCATCCCTTTGGCTGTTCCCCCCCACAAATTAAGCAGGTTTCCATCCTCGTCGGTGTTTTTTGAGGGGACGAACACGCCAGTCCCGTGTTGTGTAACGGGCCCCATTTTCACACTCAAATATCTCCCACAGGTCGTCTGAACTGGTGGGCGAACGTGGACCCCAGCTGCCAAAGGCTGCTCCCCCTGGCCACCACCGGCGACGGCAACTGCCTGCTCCACGCCGCCTCCCTGGGTAAGAGCTCCACTTAACCCCCCCCAAGCGAAATAACAAACCAGTTCACTTCAGACCCAGTAACGTGCACCGTGCTGGTGCCACCTCCCTCCTCCGGCTGCGCCCAGGACCGTCCTTTGGGAGCGGGACCGGGCGTTTGCCACCGCGGCAGGAGGTGTGCGGGCGGTCGCAGCGCTCGGGCTCTGCGGGAGAGGAATGGGTTGAAGGAAACAGGCTGCCAATAGCTCGTGTACTTCTGAAATACCTCTCCCCTTCCATCTGGCAAGTTTCCCTGTTTCTGAAGGAAATGTGAAATAATGGAGCCACTCCTTCCCTCCTCTTGAAGTTTCAGAAGCCCAGATTTGACTTCACCTTGTCAAGTGTGACCGTAGTAAATCCTCTGAAGTTTCCAGGCTTTTAAATTAGCAGCGTTGTGCATTTCCTTCGTGTTGGTATTTCAGACACAACAAAACCACAGTCTCGTTTAACCCGGTCTCGCTTTCCTATCAGATGTTGACGTAAAGGAGCGTGTGATTTTTTTTTTTTTTTTTTTTTTTTTTTTTTTGTGAACAAATATTTGCGAGATGCTTTAGAGTTGAAAGCAGAGCCGGCGGCATCTCCGTTTAGCTGCGTGGAAACTCGCTGCGGGTAGAAAATGTAGACTTTGAACCAGGAATTGTAATATCTAGAGTGAGAAGCTTGCATTTCTCTGCCTCTGTTTCCCAGTTTCCCCGCTTGCCCTGGCTCGTGGCGGGCTGCGGGACCTCAGCGGATCGCCAAAGCGACGCTGACCCTCCGCTGCTGTTTCTTTTTCCCCCCGGGCAGGTATGTGGGGTTTCCACGACCGAGACCTCATGCTTCGCAAATCCCTTTACACCTTGATGGATAAAGGTGTGGAGAGGGAAGCCCTGAAGCGGAGGTGGCGTTGGCAGCAGACGCAGCAGAACAAGGAGGTAAGAACCAGACTGAAAACCGTCCCCTCTGCGGCGGGGGGAGGCTGGATAAAACATCCTGTGGCTCTGGGAGATGCTTCCTGTCGTGATAAAGTGATAAAGCTTGTCTTGACTTTTGGGCAACTCTGTGGGTTGTGGTACTTGGTTATACCGTGATGAGATGTGTCCTCTGATCTAAACTGTGGCAAAATTCTCTTTTATTGCAAGGTAGGAAAATTCTTTATTACAACTGTGTTGTGCCCAATGCTGATGGGGGAAAAAAAAAAAAAAAGTCACCGTCAGGCATTTGAGATCCAGCAGGATGCGATGGCCCTGCTGGGCTCTAAAGAGAAAAGCAACGCCGTGGCGTAGGTGTCGGCAGCGATAAAGATCAGCGAGATGGGCCTCGGTCGGAGCGTGGCGCAAACTCCGCCACCAAAAAAGGCGACTCGGGAACTTGCCACAACAAAGAGATTTTCAAAGCGGCGAGACGGGGCCCCCCGGAAGCGGGGACGTGGCTTTGTCGAGGTGGAAAGTTACCAGATGGCCTCACGTGGCGAGAGTCGCCCTGCTGCCTCGAGAGGCTCTTGTGAACAGGGTGAACTCCTGTTTCCACCTGACGCTGAAGGATGATGTTTACTCTCCAGCTTCCTTTTTATTTTTGGAAGGGCACAAAGTTTCGTATCTTGACAGTTTGAAAAAAGTATGTGTTTCCCTGTTTGAAGCAGAGTAGTTAATAAATAATTGGAGGGTTTCACTGCTATTAAAAGCACGTTTTTATGCATCTCCCTAAACTGCGTGCTCCAGAATTAGCTGCCAGCAAAGAGCTGTGACTTGCAGATTTTAGAAGAGTTTGAAAATACTCAGGGTGTAGGATGTGCTGGCGTCGTGCCCTGGTCGTCGTCCTCAGCACGAGCTGGAGGGCCGTGGCAGGAGGTGGGGGATGCAGGCGACGCAGCGGCCCGGCAGCTGCAGGTACGGTTGGCTGGAAGTCGAGGATCCTGAGCTCCTCCTTCCCCAATCAGCTCCCAAAGCAGCAGCCCGGGGTGCTGGATCCCTCTCTGCGTTTCACAGCCCGCTCTGGGGGGGATATTCTCCTCCCGTGCTTTGCTTCACAAGCTTTAAATCAGCGATGAAAGAATTCATGTTGACGACGTAACCGGGAGCAGAGGAGCTTAATTAATAGCTCACGGAACAAAGCGGAGAGCCGAGCGGGGCCCTCGGTTCCTTCTGGTGCACGGCTTGAAGGTTTTCTTGGCAGCTTGGAGGCTTTAGGATGTTGTGTTTGGATGCTGGAGCTCCGGTTATGGAGCCGGGGAAAGGAGGAGGAGGGTGAAGCTGCTGCCCTTCCCGTTGCGTTTCTCAGCTTATGACCTTAAACGCAGCAGGCTCGAGCGTGACCTTTTGCATGGTTTTGTGTTTTTAAGGTATTTCTTCCCTTCCTCGGGGTGAATATGGCTTCTGATACCTTCCAACTCCAGGATTGTGTTGGAAGCTGTTTGAAAAGCGTCTGCATTAGGGAGGAGAGGTGTAATTCCTGAATTTAATGCTCGACGCAGGCTCCATGGAGTAGGGGGGTTGTACCAAGGGCAGCGTGTTCTGTGGGCATGGGGGGGGTGGGTGGCTTCTGAGCGCCGCAGCTTTTCGGGGAGGGGGCTGTGCCCTGGGTGGGGTTTCCCTCGGCCGAGCGCGGTGTCGGACCACGATGGCTCCTGTGGTGCGATGGCAGAATGGACGTTTTCCAATCCTCCTGTAAGGGAATGTGAGAAAAACGTGGCTTGGCTGTGGGTTGAAATAGCAAAGCAACTCTTGAATATTTATAGACGCTACGGTGTCTTCCGTGGGGTGTTTTTGAAGGAAATAAATTCTCTATTTTAGCTAGTCCAATTATCTGTCCCACTGTCTCTTATCAATAGATTATGTCATCCTTAAGACTGGAAGGATTTTGTGTAAGAATAAAGGTTTCCTCTCATTCTGTGGGTTGAAATGTTTACTTCCACCCTCCTAAAAGACAAACTTTTGTTTCAGGCCGATTATCTCCCCAGCTGGCTTGAGAACACAGATTTGGAAACACGCAGTTTTTTGCATAATATATTGTTTATTTTTGCATAAATCCATAAGAGACAAGTTGTGGCTGTGTGTATAAATCTATGCTGCGGAGACTGAAAAATACTCATTTTAAAGATTTTTTTTGGGGGGTTTTGTTTGCCCTTTTGCAGTCTGGTCTCGTTTACACCGAAGAGGAGTGGCAGAAGGAGTGGAACGAGCTGATCAAGCTGGCGTCCAGCGAGCCTCGCGTGCACTACGGCACCAACGGCGGCGGCTGCGGCGGGTACGTGGGGGGGACAGAACTGAAAAATAATAATAATAACATGTAGATGTAAAACAGAGCAGCTCCCCCTTCGGTGGACGGCTCGGGGGGGTCCTCATGGGCAGGGGGTTGCCACTCTGGTCCGGCGTGTTGGGTTTTAAGGGGAAGGATGAAGGATCATGAAGAACAGCGAGAGCTCTGGAAAGCATCACAGGAAAAGATTTAAATGCTCCACGACGCCTTTTTGGGGGGTAACACGGACACTGAACAGAAAACTAAACTCGTGTTTCATCGTGTTGATGGCTCTGAAGTGAGAGTAATAAGCAAAAGCTGAGGATTTCTGCAGCACTCGCTCTGTATTTCAAGGGCACTTTATCGCCGCAGCCATCCCAAGCAAACGCCACTTTTGAGGCTCTCTAGAGACACCCAGAAGTGCTGAGCAGCACCGGGGCATTTCCTGGATACAAACCCTTGTCTTAAAATTGGACAGTTTTGGGGATCTACATCTAAAATCTCAAATTAGAGCTGAGGTCATACTCAACGCCCTTAATGTGATGCGCCTCTACGTGGATGCCTGTAAAGGCCTCATCCTGTTTTTAAAAGCGATGATTAAATACTCAAGGGGTGAAAATTAATTTCTTCCTCGCTTCCCCAAGTGTTGAAAGCTCCGAAGAGCCGGTGTACGAGAGCCTGGAGGAGTTCCACGTGTTTGTCCTTGCCCACGTGTTGAAGAGACCCATAGTGGTGGTGGCAGACACGATGCTGCGGGACTCGGGGGGAGAAGGTAAGAATTTCCCTCTTTTTTTACCAGTCTTTATGAATTATGCATGCTCAGACTGTGTGTTTCCTCTCTACCACACGTTTTCACAGGGTGTTTTTGCTCGAGGAAGCTGGATTTTGACTCGGAGCAGAGCGTGGGGCGCGTTGACCTGCCGCAGGGTGCTGTGGGTGATTCCCACGGAGGGTATGGGACGCACAGCTCAGCATCGCAGTCTGATCTCTTGCTATTTCTAAGAGCATCTGCCTGATGAGGGGGTTTTTTTGTACCTCTTTTGCCCCCACACGTGTGTGCAGAGATGGGGAAATTCCGTTCCCTGCGTGTCGTATTTTCCACTAGCAGACTTAATTTCCTGTCAGAAAAGACTAATCAGTTACCATCATTGTGTGTGCACCGTTCAAGTTGTCTTGTGGAGGAGTGAAAAGGGGGTTTTTTTATAGAAAATACCAGTTCATTTTGCAACTGTGTTCCTCCTAATGTAGCATAGCTGTCTATTTTGGTTTGTGGGTTTTTTTAGTGTCCCTCGAGCTGATAGATAATTGCAGGTGAAACCTTGAATGAAGCAAACAGCTTGTTCTGGAGCAGTTTCAGTACAAACAACTCTTAACTCTTTAACCTATTACGAAAACTAACTGCCCTGATTTCTTTCCAGCCTTTGCCCCAATTCCCTTTGGAGGGATCTACCTTCCCCTGGAAGTCCCAGCCAACAAATGCCATCGTTCTCCGTTGGTACTGGCTTATGACCAAGCCCATTTTTCTGCCCTGGTATCCATGGAGCAGAAGGAACCCGCAAAAGATCAGGGTAGGTGAAAAGCTGGGATGTGAGCCAGCAACGGGCGCTGGCAGCCCAGAAAGCCACCCGTGTGCTGGGCTGCACCCAGAGCAGTGTGGGCAGCAGGGCGAGGGGGGGATTCTCCCCCTCTGCTCCGCTCTGGGAGACCCCCCTGCAGTGCTGGGTCCAGCTCTGGGGGCACCAACAGCAGAAGGACACGGACCTGCTCGAGCGGGGCCAGAGGAGGCCACGAAGATGCTCGGGGGGCTGGAGCACCCCCCTGTGAGGACGGGCTGAGAGAGTTGGGGGGTTCAGCTGGAGAAGAGAAGGATCTGGGGAGACCTTAGAGCGGCCTCCCAGGACTGAAAGGGGCTACAGGAAAGGGGGGAGGGACTCTTGATCAGGGGGGAGGGATAGGACGAGGGGGAACGGGTTTAAACTGAGAGAGGGGAGATTTAGGTGAGATCTAAGGCAGAAATTCTTCCCTGTGAGGGTGGTGAGGCCCTGGCACAGGCTGCCCAGAGAAGCTGTGGCTGCCCCCTCCCTGGAAGGGGTCAAGGCCAGGTTGGACGGGGCTTTGGGCAACCTGGGCTAGTGGAAGGTGGCCCTGCCCGGAGCAGGGGGTGGGACTGGATGGGCTGTAAGGTCCCTCCCAACCCAAACCGGTCTGTGATTCTACAATGATTCGATGATCCCAAACACTGGCAGTCGCTGTGATCTGGCGTGAAACCAGTTGCCATCAGAAGTGATGTCCTTGGTGGGCGCTCAGAGCTTGGCTCCCAACGTGAAAGGTTTGTCCTTTGAGGCATTAAAAGTGAGTTTTCTGTCCCTTGTGCAGCTGTGATCCCCCTGACAGACTCTGAGCACAAGCTGCTCCCCGTGCACTTCGCCGTGGATCCCGGGAGGGAATGGCAGTGGGGGAAGGACGACAGCGACAACGTCAAGCTGGCCAGGTCGGTTGTCTGCAAACCGGGGCGGTGCCGGCTGGGGGGGTCCTTGCTCTGTGCCCCGCTTGGGGTTTCTTGTGGCTGGATGAAGGTTGTCCTCTGGGTATAGACCTATTTGGTGGGGCTGGAACAGCTTTTGGGGCTGGAACAGCTTTTTTCTTCACTTTGTTCTCCTCTGATGCGCCGCTTGCGGTACGTTTGGGGTAGGGCTGTGACATCTCACGAGCTTCGTTCCCACGAGGCAGAGAGATGGTGGCTCCGAATCTCAGAGCTTCCGACTGGGCGTAGCTCACACACGAGAGGCAGCGGAGGGTCAGCTGTCGTATTTACACAGAAAAAGGTGCCTTTTTCCATTGCTGTCCCCACTCAAGGCGAAGGCGTATCTCCGCGTGGGCCCTGGAGCTGGGCGGAGGGCTCGCAGGCAGCCACCCTTCCTATTTTTGACTCCAAGACGGACAAACCGCGCGGGGTTTGGGAGCTGCGAGTTTCCTGTTATTGAGCCAGAAGGCAGCAGCAGTGGGTGTCGTGGTCAGAGCTGGCAGCACGACTTGCCCATCATCTGACTTGGGGTTAGGAAACCTAGAAACCTCCAAGATCAAAGTATTCAAATTCAGAGCAGGTTTTACCGATACAGTATCTCATTTTGAGGGGTTTGGAGCCAGCGGAAAAGACTCTGTCCCTGTGGTTTTTGTAGAAGGAATTTTTTTTATTTTTTTTTTTGACAAGTGGAAATTTTTGAGAAAACATCTTTACTCTTTTCTGAAGTTGCTTTCGTGGAGAGGAGAATCATTTTGAAACCAGCTCTATTTAGGTCTGTGTCATCTGCTTTTTTGTCATTTGTCTCGTGTACAAGTAAGATTATTTTTGTTGAGTTCGTTTTAATTCGTAGCGAGCTTGATTGTGACACTCAGGAGTCTTATTTATTCATTTCGGTCACTCAGGGATCTTATTTATTCATTTTGGTTTTCATTGAAAGGTTTGGAAGGCTCCAAAAACGTCACCTTTTGTATCGCTGCTGTCTCGATGTCGTTATAATTGCTGTGTAAAAACATACTTTTTAACATAAAGGGACAAATAACTGTAAATATGGAGGAGAGAACCTCAGTTACTAAACCGAACTTGACTAACTTGGGGGTTTTTATCCTGTTTTAAATTTTAGTGTGACATTATCACTGGAAGCAAAGCTGCACCTCCTGCACAGCTACATGAATGTTAAATGGATCACGTTGCCTTGTGACATGCAGGTAAAGAGACAGGGAGTATTTTCTTTACTCTTTAATTATTTAAACCTCCTTCTGGCAGAGCAGCAGACATGAAGTCGTCAGCGAGGTGGCTGTGCCCGCAGAAATTGCAGCTGATATCGCTCTGAGCAGATAAACCACTCGGGTTTTGTGCGGGTGCTCTTTTCTTTGAGCTTTTCGTGCCTGTTTTTACTCAAATTGGAAGCGCGGCCCTTGTGGGCAGCCTCTTGCGTGGGTGGCCGGCAGCGAAGACGACGCTGTTTGCTCCAAGACAAACATGAGCTGTTGGTTTGTGGCCGCCAGAAGCCGCCTTGAGACCCACAGTTTGACCGTAGTTTTTCCTGGGACCTTTCCTTGGCAGGAAATCTCCCGTCTGCTTCCCAAATCTCCGTGGTGGTGCGTTGGCAGATGGTGGTAGCTGCCTTGACAGCATGAAGGGTGGGTTCTTTCCCCTTGCCCTTTTTAGGAGAAAACTCCCCAAACTTAAATGTGGTCTGCCTGAAGCTGTCGAGGTGTCCTCCCTGTAGCAGAGCTCGAACGGTGACACTTTGGGTGTGAGCTCCTCAGCTGGCCGCCTGCTCGCAGCTGCTTTGCTTCAGAATCCCCTGACCCATCCCCGGCTCAGCCTTATCGACGTGTGAAGGGTCAGAGGCTGCCGTGACCCCGGGGAAGCGGCTGCCAGCCATGCCCAGTGCTCTTTGGGGTCACCAGACGGGGGATTTGTTGGCCCCTTCCCTCTTTTTTCCAGCTTTTCCCCTGAAACCTCGACCCAGTTAGGACATTTCTGGATGCGCTGCTGGGGACGTCTCACACTGAGTGTGTGTGTGAACGCTGTCCCCTCCCTTCTCCAAGCAAGCGCCTGCTTCTCTGTTGACACCTTCAGCCTGAAAAACTCTTACCCGAGGAACTTGCAGGACTTTGATATCTGTTTTCTTTCTCCCCAGGCGCCTTTGGCCCAGCCGGAATCTCCTACAGCCTCTGCGGGCGACGACGCTCGTTCGGCTGCGGAGTCGGGAGAGTCGGACAAGGAGTCAGTCTGCAGCAGTTCAGCAAGCAACGGTGGCAGCAGGGGTTGCAAGGACAAAGAGAAACCAAAGAAAGACCGAGAAAAGGATAAGGAAAAGGATAAAAAACGGGCAGACTCAGTTGCCAATAAGCTGGGCAGCTTCGGCAAGACTTTGGGAAGTAAACTAAAAAAGAACATGGGTGGTTTGATGCACAGCAAAACTATCAAGGGAGGTGTGAGCAACGGGCAGGGAGATACCTTGGAGAAGAAGAAGAAAGGATCCCTGAAGTCCAGGAAAGGCAGCAAAGAGGAATCTTCCCAAGGAGATTTGTCAGCTCCTGTGGAGAAAACCTGCCCGGGTAAAGCAGCCCCCGAGAAGCCGACGGATCCCTACAAATACAGCAACGACGTCAGGCTGAGCCTGAGCATCCTGCGGGCTGCCATGCAGGGAGAGCGCAAGTTCATCTTCGCCGGCCACCTCAAAACCAGCAACCGGCACCAGTACCAGGAGGAGATGATCCAGCGGTACCTCCTGGACGCCGAGGAACGCTTCATGGCTGAGCAGAAGCAAAAGGAGGCGGAGAAGAAGGCGCTGGGGAGCGCCGCCCCCCCCAAGAAGCTGGAGCCGGAGGCGAACACCCACAAGGGCGAGGAAGCGATGCTGAACCCCGCGTACCCCCAGCCTCCCCCCGCGTACACCATCCACACCCCGGAGCTGGCCCTGAGCGCTAAAATAGCCGCTTTTCCCTCGGGTTATTCGGGCGTTTTCACCTTTCCCAGACCCTCGGTGGTCAACAGCGTGGAAGGGTCGCATCCCCCCAGCTATCAAGACGGCCGGCGGCAGGTCGCGGGGGGCTCCTGCAACAGCAGCCTCCCCCCCTACGCCACCTTACCCAGACACTGCGCCCAGGCGCGGCCGAACCCCCCCCAGACCAGCCCTTCCCGCCTCGCCAGGTTCTCCCCCACGGACACGGACGTGCCCCCCACCTTCCCCCCGGAGTGCGAGGGCTCGGCCTTCCTCCCCCCCCCGCACAGCAACGGCTACAGGGAACCCCTGGAGCAGGACAGCTCGCCCAGAGAAACGCCGGCGGACAGAAATAAAAGCCGAGTTGTTTATAACGTTCCGCAGACCAAATGCAAGCAGCCGAACTGCAGTTTTTACGGACATCCCGAAACTGGGAATTTCTGCTCTTGCTGTTACAAAGAGGAGCTGAAGCGCAAGGAGCGGGAGGCTCTGGTGCACAGGTTCTGAGTGCCCTGCCCCGGCGCTCATCTTGGGACCCATGAAAGATGGGGAATGCAATAATATATATTTTTTTTTTCTTTTTTTTTTTTTTTTTTAACACACACCCCCTCCGCGCTCCTCTCCCTGTCTGCGGAAGGTGGGAGCGCGGGGATTTATCCACGTGGGCTGAGAAATGGGGTTTGGCTGGTGTGATGGAGGTGACACGGGAGGGAGAGGGGGCAAAAAAAAAAAAAAAAAACAGCCCCCCCACCCCCTCCCCTCCCCTCCCCTCCCCTCGACCCTGCGAGAGGGAGGAAGATGCTTTTCAAGAGGCTTCTTCTGGCGAGGGGTGACTGGGATTAGCGGGGGGCGTGCTCAGGTTGGGGCACGGCGTGGAAGGAGGGGGGGGGGTCTTCAAAACGATTCAATAAACCAGACCAAAGCTTTTGGAGAAGGTGAACGGGGCGGGGGGCAGCGCCCCGCTGGGTCCCTCCAGCTGGACTCGGCGTCACTCACTGCCCAGAATCGAGCGAAAACGCCCCAGCGATTTCAGTTTGAAACCTTTTAATTGAGAGATTATTTTTTAACACTGTTTTTATTTTATATTTCTTTTTGCTGGTACTGAGCGAAACTTAGTTGGAATTGGACATTACTGGGGGATTTTTTTTTTTTTTTTTTTTTCAGTTGAACTCATCTGAGCCCGGCCCCATCGGATGTCTCTGAGCATCAATTAGCAGCAAGCTCAGGGCTCTGCCCTTCCGACGGGCTCAACTCTGTTTTTAAAACGTTATTTTTAAACTCTTTCTTGGGGTGGGAGGGAGGCGGAGGGGGTGGTCACAGTGCTTGAGTGGTTTTGAGTTGTTTTTTTTTTTCCTGCAGAAGTACTGTGCAAAACCGTTCCGTTCGCGGCACGGTCGACCCGACTTAGTAAGAATTGAGACAAGAAACAAGGTCAGTGTCTCCACCCAGCAATAACCATCGGCGTGGGGGAGTAGAGGGGACAAAGAGCATCCGGCAGCACCGGGAGGTAAATCCGCAGCGGGCTGCCGGGCGCTCGCAGCCCTACGGGGACGCCCAAACCCGCGATAACTTTCTACTTGAGCAAAGCTACTTCCGTACTACCTCTGTTCTGCTGAATCGAATTAACTCGGCTCCATTTTGCTGAGCCACGTAACTGACCTGAGGCTGAGGAATATTAAATGATATTTTTGATAATAGGGCTAAAGAGCGAAACGTTGAGGGGGGGGGGGGAGGGGGGAAAAGAAAAAAAAAAATAAATAAAAGGAACCTGTAACTTAACTCACACATGGGGTGGCCCACTACGTTCCCTTCTCCCCCCGTCCCAGCCCCTGCGGCGTGGGATGAACCGTGCGCTCCCGTTCACGTCTTGCAGGGTGGGTTTAACTTTAGCACTGCAATGTTTGCACAGATCTTTTTTTTTTGTTGTTGTTGTTGTTGTTGGGTTTTTGTTTTTTTTTTTTTCCTTTTTGTAACTACAGCTCCCAAACCGGACTCGATCCTGTATAGAGCAAGGTTCAGCGTTTTACCACATGAAAAATAAAACATGAATTATACCGAGAATTCAAATTACAACATTCCCTCTATTTTTTTTTTTTATTATTTTTTTGTTTGTTTGTTTCTCAGAAGGCATCAAACTATGCAATCCCTTCCCGTGCTGATCCTGCCCCCTGCCCTTCCCAGGGAACAACGGGGCAGAGGAGGTGAAAGTGTACTTAACACCTGAAGCCTTATTCTCACAAATACCCTAAGGCTCGGTTCTAACCTTTTACCAGTCTAATGCAGATCTAAAAACCCACAAATCAAAGCCTTTTCTAGAGGAGGCAGCTGCGCGGGGTCCTTAAGCGGAGTCCTAATTAGGTCAAGCCATCGGAACCGCTTGTCAACGGGTTGTAAATATCCCCGTGATGGTTTAACTCCGATTTAAGTCGTTCTCTTTGGTTTTATTAAACCGCCGAGCGTAGATAAGCCTTGCCCAGCTGCGTGCTGCGGAAGAAAGGGCTTTAAAACCTGTTCGGTGCCACCCGGGGTCGGCGCCGGGTCCCCTGGGCCCTCACAGGGTGGCTCCCCTGCCCCTCCCCTCAGCAAATTTTCCCCTCAAATCGCAGAAATTCCGATTTATTTTAACCCCGGGGTGAGAACATACAGCACCGGTTCCGCGCCGCGGGCTCTTACCCTGCAGCGATCTCTCGGTCCACCCCAACTATTAAGTTGAAATGTTTAAAAACCCAACAAAAACCTCACTAAACGGGGGTCTCTCGGGTTATAAACCAGTTCCTGACGTTTATTTTTCCTGTCATCGGAGCAGCAGCGTTATTTTGGTTCGGGGAGTGTCCTCCAGCTCCTGCCACGAGCGGTGGGGGCAGGGATGTGCTGTGTGTGTGCCCCCCCCTCCACAAGCAGGAGGAGGGAAGGCCGAAGGCTGACGCTTCACCAGCCATTCCTGGGTTTTTTTGGGGGGATTCCTCTCCGTTTTGGTGAACTCCATCCTGCCGCAGTTCAGGATGCCGGAGGTTCCACTGCGGTGGGGAGCGGCTGGCGCTGTTTTTCGGAGCTGGTTGCTGGAAGGGGGCTCCTTCCCCCTGCTTGATGGGAACGGGAAATTGTGGCTGTTAAAACAGCGCAAGTTTGGGGAGATTTGGCTCAAATCTCATAAACGGGACAGAGTTGTGCATAATACTGTCTTCAGGGGGAAAAAAAAAAAAAAACCGGGCATGCCAGCAGCAGGTATCACGTCCTCCTGAAAGAAGATCACCTCAAATCCTGAATTCCCAGGGCTGCTGGCACTCTTCCTCTTCCCAAGGGTTTTTTTTTTGGGGGGGGGGGGGGGGGAAACAAGTTTGGTTGGACACTTTGTATTTTTATTAATGAAGTTTTTGACCCTGTCGTGGTCCCTCTCTGAGGACGGGGTGAGCCGGGACAGGCGCCGGAGTGGGGACACAAACCTGTCGCTGGAAGGGAGAGGGGCACCGGCCTCGTGTGCTGCCACCCCCCTCCCCGCCCCCGGCGCTGCCGTGAAGGAGGAAAAGGGCAAAACTCCCCCAAAAGTTGTTCTCCAGGTCTGGGGGGGGGGGTTGGACACACAACCAGGGCTCCCCCCGTGCTGGGGTGTTGCAGGACCTTCAGTGCCCGCCCTTGGCGGTTTTTATTGTGGTTGGTAGAATTTGTAGCTTTTTTTAAAATCCAAATGGGAAAAAAAAAAACCCAACTGAACTTCAGGCAAGGATGAAAAATCTTTGAAGAGTATTTTTTCTATGAAGGGCAGAGTTTTGGTTGTTCTCCACGTGCCCCGTGAGCCCCAACCTCCGCTGGGTCGCACCCAACCGGCTGCATTTCTTCAGAACCACGAAGGATTTTTTCAGGTCATTTTTGTTTCCTTTATGGTGAAACTAATTTTTTTTTTCTTTTTTTTTAAGGGACTATTAAATACAAATTATATTTATTGAAAGATAATATCTACCATTGGCCAGGTCCTATTCATCAACACACTAAAGCCACTGCCCAGGTGGTATTTTTGGGGCATGGGACTGGATTTTTTTTTTTTTTTTCTGACACCTATTTTTTTTAAAGCGGGGTGGGTTGGGTGGGGGAGCGAGACCGTCTCAGGCACCAAAGCACCTTTCCTGGAGGAAAAGCACCAAACCTGCCCCCGGGAGGGTTTTTTCTCCCGTGGGCCGGGGCTGGGGAGGGGGAGGCTGCGCCGTGATTCCCGAGGTCTTAAGTGCACTTAGTGGTGTCGGAGGGGACGTTGCTGCCATCGGGCCCTGGCTGCGGTAAAAATTTTCTCGAAGGGTCTGGAAAACCCGTTAATGAGCTTTTTATTTTATCAAAGGAACATTTACCTTCGCTGATATTACCCGGCCCCACGGCGGGGGAAGCCTGATGGGATGCTTTGGTTATCACTAATCCTACAAGAAGTGACCTGAATTAATTCCGCGATTTGTTTATTCACAAAAGACTTTTTTTTTTTTTTTTTTTAATTAAATATTAGGTTGGTGATTTATTTTTTCTTTCACTCCTCGTGAGCACCGCTGTAGCCAGCACTAGATGGCGCGTCGCAATCGGGCTGTACACCGCATCCTTCCTTTATGCTACCATAGATTCATTGACAATAAACAACATTCAACTAATTAACCCCTGGGCAGCGGCCGTGCCTCTTTCCTCCGCTTCGCCCCGGGGCCGCAGCCCCAACGGGCTCTGGGTGCCCCAAATTCCCTGCCCCCCCCCCTCCACATCGAGTTTTTTCTTTGTTTTTTTTCCTCTGCTTGGAGCACAGCATCCTCTTTCCTGCGGATTGGGGAAAGATTTCCTTCATTTAGGTACCAAATTCAGGCTTTTATTTAAAAAATAAACACCCCCCCCACACCCCTCCATCAAAATTTTTGTCAATCCTCGCTGGGTTTGGAGGAACCTTTCCCCCAGCTGCGTTTCCAGGGCAGCACCCGAACAATTTAACACCCAAGCGAGGCTTTGCGCAGCGTGAAGAGAAAATCCAGCTGCTGGCAGGCGCGGGGCCTTTGGGATGCTGAAATGGGTTCAGAACGAGGAAAATTGTCTGTCCTGAAGTTCAGCAGCAGCTCCAGCCCTGGGGCTGCGAGCAGGGAAGGGCGGCCGCGTCCTCGCCCCATGTCGCTGCATGAAGTGGGGCGGGGGGGGGGGGCGGTTTGGGGCTGGTTGGACACGCGGCTGGCGGGGTTTGGGGAGTTTTGGGGGGAACCGGGAGGGATTTCTTGGCGTTGGGATTTTTCTATTCCAGCTCCCGGTGGTTTTGTTCATCGGGGAGCGGCCGCTCCGTGCCCAGCGCCACGTCGGTGCCGGCTCGCCCGCGCCGGCCAATTTTCCTCCGGCTCTCGGGGCGGCCTGGGCTGACCCCGCGCTGGCGCAGACGCTGCCCTCGCCCTGGAGAGCTGCCCTGGGTTAAAGCCCGGCAGGAAATTCCTCTTATCCCGCAGGTGCTGGAGCCAAAGACCCGGCCTGGCCCCCCCCGGGATGCTCCGCCAGGTGATTTTCCCACAGGAGAAAAATCGGGGTGCACGAGCCTCAGCCACCAAAATGGGGCTGCCCCAAAAATCTGGGGGAAAATACACCTAAAATAAGATTTTTAGCGGGCTCTGCACTCCGACGGGCGCTGGGTTTGCTGGGTTATGCCAGGGTTTATCCCAACTGGTGCTGGCACCGGTGCCCCGGCAGGAGGAGGGGAGCTGAGGGGGTTTGGGTTTTGGGGTCCCCAGGGGTTCCATGGCAGCGGGGGGGTGGCAAAAGTGGCCCCGGGGCCACCATCCACCTGCGGCCAGGAGCAAGGTCAAGGCCGGTGGGTCCCTGGGTCGCCTCGGCGAGGTTGGGACCGGCTTGGCACTGGGGGGGGGGACGGGGGGGGGACCGGCAGCGCGCGGGTTTTTCCGGGGTTGGGAGGAGAAGGTCGTGCCTCGGCGGTGAGTCACGGAGCGGCTCGTTCCTCCCCGGCGGAGCCTTGTCCCGGGGAGAGGCCGGGGGGGTCTGCGGGGGCCCCCCCACACCAGCCGGCGGGGATGGGCTGGGGAGGGGGGTACCCCGGCCTTTTGGGGTGCCTGGGGCTGGGCCCCCCCTTCTCCTCCAGCATCATCCATCCTTTTTGGGGTGCCTGGGGCTGCCCCCCCCCCCTCCTCCAGCACCATCCATCCCTTTTGGGGTGCCTGGGGCTGGGCCCCCCTCCAGCACCATCCATCCTTTTTGGGGTCCCTGGGGCTGGTGTCCCCCCCTCCAGCACCATCCCCCGTTTTCGGGGTGCCCGGAGCTGCGGGTCCCCTCCACCGCTGTTCATCCTTTTGGGGTGCCCGAGGCCGCGCCCCCGGGCTCTCCCCGCTCCCGGGAGAGGGGTGGCAGCCGCGGGCAGGGCGCAGGCAGGGCGCAGGCAGGGCGGCCCTCCTGCCTGCTGTCGCCGCTCCGCCCCGCCGGGAGCCGGGAAGGGGGGGGCGGGATGCCGGGGGGGGCGGAGGCGCTCGGGGCTCCCGGGCTGCTCCGCTCCGGCTCCCGCCGCCGCCGCCGCCCCGGGCCCGCCCGGCCAAAGTCCCTCGGCCATGAGCGGGGCCCCGGGCAGCCGCCGCCCGGCCTTCCCCGGCCTCCCAGGTAGGGCAGGTGCCGGGATGCTCGGGGAGGGGGGGGGGGGGAGCGCTCCCGGGGCCCCCCCCGGACCCAGCGGCCCGTCCCCGCAGGGGAGCTGGTGCTGGAGGAGGCGGCGGGCGCCCGGCAGCGCTGCGGAGGCGGCGACGGCTCCGTCCCGGGGACGCTGCTCTGCACCAACCGCCGCGTCGCGTTCCTGCCCGCCCAGGTGGGACCGGCACCGGCACCGGCACGGGGGGGGGGCCCGGGACCGGCCCAGCCCGGCCCGACCCCGCGGCCCGGCTGCATCCTGACCCCCGCCCAGCCCCAGCCCAGCCCCATCCTGATCCCCGACCCAGCTGCATCTACGCCCCATCCCAGTGGCCTCCCGGCCCCATCCCAGCTGCATCTTGGCCCCATCCCAGTCCCATCCTGATCCCCATCCCAGTTTCATCTGCACCCCATCCCAGCCCCATCCCAGCTCCACCTTGGCCCTATCCCAGCCCCATCCTGACCCAGTTGCATCTACCCCCCATCCCAGTGGCCTCCCAGCCCAGTCCCAGTTCCATTTTGACCCCCATCCCAGTTGCATCTACACCCCATCCCAGTTGCTTTCCAGCCCCATCCCAGCTCCACCCAGGCCCCGTCCCAGCCCCATCCTCATCCCCATCCCAGTTGCATCTACCCCCCATCCCAGTGGCCTCCTGGCCCCATCCTGACCCCACCCCAGCCCCACACGCTGCAGCCCCACCCTGTTCACCTGGGGAACTCCTCGCCGCGGTGGGGGTCAAGGGGCAGCCGCGGGGGCCAGCTCCAGGGGCACAAAAGCATCAGGAGCCCAGATCCAGCCCCGCTGCCCTTCCCGGGGGGTTGGGGGGGGCGGGGGGGACACCCACCGGGGCAGCTTCCAGCTCTCCCCGCTCTCCACAGGCCCCCGGCTCTCGGGCCTTCCTCCACGGTGAGTACGACGTGGCGCTGCCCTGCATCCGCAAGCTGGTGGCAGGTAAAGGTGACAGCCCCGAGCCCCGTGTGATGAGTTGGGCAGGTCTCAGCCAGCGCTGACAGCCACCCCCCCCACCTCCTCGCCCGCCCCAGCCAGCAGCTTCACCAAGCCCAAGGTGCTGACGGCCGCCTCCACCCTCAAGTTCATCCCGGAGGAATTGGCCGTTTTCTGCCGGGATTTCCGCCTGCTCCGCTTCCACTTCCACGAGAACGGGTTGGCTCCGCAGGCGTTTCGGGTGAGTCGGGGGCCTGGCGGTTATGGGGGGGCACAGGGAGGCTTCGTGCTGGACTCTGGGGTGCACCGGGGGGAGAGCTCATGGCGGGGTCTGGGGCTTTGAGGGGGGTTTTGGGGGCTCATGGTGGGGTCTGGGGCTTTGAGGGGCGTTTGGGGGGCTCATGGCGGGGTCTGGGGCTTTGAGGGGGGGTTTGGGGGGCTCATGGTGTGGTCTGGGGCTTTGAGGGGGGTTTGGGGGGCTCATGGCGGGGTCTGGGGCTTTGAGGGGGGTTTGGGGGGCTCATGGCGGGGTCTGGGGCTTTGAGGGGCGTTTGGGGGGCTCATGGCAGGGTCTGGGGCTTTGAGGGGGGGTTTGGGGGGCTCATGGCAGGGTCTGGGGCTTTGAGGGGGGGTTTGGGGGGCTCATGGCGGGGTCTGGCTTCTCTCTGCAGGTCGCCAACGCCATCGCCCAAGCGCGGGAGGCGGCCGCGTGGCTGGGGGACGCCGGCGAGGGGCACGATGGCTGGTCCTGCCCTGCTGAAGGCCCTTTGGAGGATGAGGAGGAGGAAGAGGAGGAGGAGGAAGAGGAAGACTCAGCTGCCACCCTCCTCTTCGAGAGCCTCCACGACTGGGAGAAGGAGCTGAAGCGCCTGGGAGCGGCGGGCTGGAGGGTGAGCGCCGTCAACGAGCGCTTCGACATGGCCCCCAGGTACGGCCCGGCTGGAAAATCCTCCCCTCGTGAACGGTTTGGGGAAAACACCCCGTGAACTGCTCAAAATGGTTGGGGGGTGCTGGGGGGTGCTGGGGGGGGGACACCCTGCCCTACGACACCCCCCCCGCCCTCTGCCCGCAGCCTCCCCCGGTACCTGTGGGTGCCCAGCGGGCTCCTGGACCACGACCTCAAGCGGACGTTCGCCCACTTCGAGGAGCGCCGGGTGCCCGTGAGTGCCCCGGGGGGGGGGGTGACAATGGGGTGCTGGGGCGGGGGGGGGGCCAGGGAAGGGGATGTGGGGGTGATGTGGGGGAGTGTCACCCCCCTTTCGCCCGCAGCGCCTGTGCTGGCACCACCCGGGCGGCGGAGACCTGCTGAGAGCCGCCGGCTTCCACGCGGCCTCGGAGCCGGGCAGCGAGGACGTGAGGTGAGTCACACCCAGGGGGGGGTCCTGGGGTTTTGGGGGGGGGGGGGTGGTGTGTTTCTGGGGGTGCTGCCTCACCCTGGAGGCCCCTCTGCACCCCCCGAAAGGTGCCTGGAGGCTCTGCTGCTGGGCGGCCGCGGGCCCTGCGTGCTGGCCGACACCGCCGAGCTGCCCACCCTCGCCGACATCCAGCTCGCCCACCTCAAGCTGCGGGCGCTCTGCCTGCCCGGTGAGCGGGGTCGGGGTGGGGGGGGGAGCCGCTGGGGACCCCCCCAAAAACCCCGGGGGCTCCTTCTTCTCTGCTGACACCCCCCCATCCTTTGCCCGCACGAGCCAGGCGCAGCAGCGGAGGAAAAGTGGCTCTCGGCCCTGGAGGGGACGCGCTGGCTGGACCATGTGCGGTGAGCGGGCGGCGGGGCGGGGGGGGGGGAGCATTTTTTGGGGTGCGGGGTGGGAAAACATCACCCTAAAAACACCCCCGTTATGGGGTTGAGCCCCTGTCGCGGCCTGACTGGGCGATGGAGGTGTTGCAGCAGGTGGGTGGTCCCCTGCCGCCCCCCCAAGTATCCCAGACCCCCGGGGCAGGCGACTGTGGTGTTTTGGGGTGCCCTGACCCCCCCCCCACCCCACCCCCCAATTTTCCCCCCAGCGCCTGCCTGAGAAAAGCCGTCGAGGTGGCGTCGCTGCTGGCGGGGCGACGCTGCTCCGTCCTCCTGCAAGGTAACGCCGGAGGGGGAGCGCGGGGATGGGGCGTGGGGTGGGGTGGGGTGTGACACGCTGGGGACCCCCCCCCCCACCTCCTGGCCCCCCCCCCAGAGCCATCAGACCGCGACCTGAACTGCCTGGTGGCCTCGCTGGTGCAGCTCCTGGGGGACCCCCACGCCCGCACCCTGCCCGGCTTCCAGAGCCTGGTGCAGCGCGAGTGGGTGGCGGCCGGACACCCCTTTCCCCACCGGCTCGGGCTCCTCCGCCGCGACAGCCCCCGCGAGGAGGTGAGAAACCACCCCACGCCCCCCCCAAACCCCCATCCCGGAGCTTATTGGGGGACCCAGATGTGTCCCCTCATCCCCCCCCCCCCGCCAGGCCCCCGTTTTCCTGCTGTTCCTGGACTGCACGTGGCAGCTGGTGCGACAATTCCCGGCGGCTTTCGGCTTCACCGAGGCTTATCTCCTCGCCCTCCATGACAGCAGCTTCGCCCCTTACTTCAGCACCTTCCTCTTCAGCTGCCAGCGCCAGCGGGGCCACGGTAGCCCGGTGAGCTGGGGGGGGGGCGCGGGGGGGGACACCCCTGTGTCCCCTTTGCCAGTGACAGGGTTTAGGGACACATTTGGGGACGGAGGTGAATTAATTCTCTCCCGTCCCGCTCGGCTGCATCCAGCCGCGTTGTGCCTCAGTTTCCCCATCCACGTCGGATTGACTGACCTCCCCCCCCCCCGACCCTAAAAGCTCCCGTTTTCCCCCTTTTCCTCCCGGCAGCACCGGCCCCGCAGCCAGACCTACACGCCGGTGAGCGGCTGGCGGGAGGCGGCTGCGGGCGGGCGGCGGGCGGGCAGGGGGGGCAGCGCTGCCTGCACCCTGCCCGCGGTCTGGGCCTGGGGGCTGCGCTACAGCCGGCGCCACCGGGCCCGGTTCAGGAACCCGGCGGGGGCTGCTGGCACCGGGGGACCCCCCGACACCGCGAACCCCCAGACCCCGGGGAGGGTGAGTCGGGGCTCGGCGCTGGGGCGGGCACCGGGGCTTTGCTGCACGACGCCCCCCGCTCCGTTTGGGGTGCTCTGAGCGCTAAACCCCTTCCCAGCGCCACGCGCCTCCCAAAACTCCTCCCCATCCCTAACTGCGGGTTCCCCCCCCCCCCATTTTCCCTTCCCGCTGGCTTTTCCCTCCCGCTTTTTTCCCTAATCTCTATTTTTCCCCCCATTTCCCAGCCCCCCGACGCCGGGCCGTGGCCAGCGGCCGCGAACGTGTTTGTGCTGACCAAGGGGACGTTGTCACCCCAACCCTTCCCCTGGAGGAGCGGCCGCCCCCCCCCACGCCTGTCGCGCTGGGCCCCCTCCCTGGAGAGCCTCGGCGAGCGGGGGGCGGGGGGGGGCAGCCCGGGGGGCAACCGACCCCCCGTGCCCCCCCCGGGGCTGCTGCTGCCCTGCGCGGCGGGACCCTCCGTGCGGCTCTGGCGCCGGTGCTACCTGCGGGGTCTGCCCGAGGCACAGGTACCGCCGGGGGGGCGCTGACACGAGGGGAAACTGAGGCACGACGGGGCTGCGCTGCCACAGGGGGCTCGGGGGGGGCCCGGCTCGGGGGATTTGGGGTGAGGCTGGGGCGGGGGGTCTGTGTGTGGCTGTTCTGGCCCTGGGTATGTCTGTCCTACCCTGTTTGTCCATCCCACCCCCATGGCCACCCGTCCCACCCCGTGTCTGTCTGTCCCACCCCGTGTCCGTCCATCCCACTCTGTGTCCGCCTGTCCCACCTCATGTCCGTCCCTCCCACCCCGTGTCCATCTGTCCCATCCCATGTCTGTCCGTCCCACCCCGTGTCCATCCATCCCACTCTGTGTCCGTCCCTCCCATCCCATGTCCGTCCGTCCCACCCTGTGTCTGTCTGTCCCACCCTGTGTCCATCCCTTCCACCCCATGTCTGTCTGTCCCACCTCATGTCCATCCATCTGACCCCGTGTCCGTCCCTCCCACCCCGTGCCCCGTCCCCCCGTGTGTCCCCCCTTGGCCGGACACCCCCTCTCCCCGCAGCACGGGCGCTTCGCCCCGTCTCCGGCCGGCCTGGCCGAGGAGCTGACGCTGCTGCAGGACCGGCTCAGCGCCTGGCAGGCGCAGGGACCCCGCACCGAGGCTGCCGGCAGCCCCCTCGCACCCTCGCGCTGAGGGCCACAGGGCTGGGGACCCCCCCCCCCGCCGAGGGGGTTCCCTCCAGCCATGCAGGTTTTGGGGTGTCCATCCCCCCCAAACCACCCTGTGCCTGTTGCCTTTGAGCTCCTGCTCCTCGCCGGGGCGCGGGGCTCTTCGGGGCCGGATCCTGCGGTGCTGCGCAGCGGCCGGTGCCTGGGCTGGAGGAGGCAGAGCCGGGGGGGGTCCCCAAAGGTGCCCCCAACTCTCGCTGGACACGGCGGTTTCTTGGATTTTCATGAAATTCTTGCTACCTCCACAGAGGCTTTGAGGAGCTCAGGGCTGGGATGAGCAGGATCCGGCCCCGCCGCGGGGCGTTACTGGGGGGTTTAATCCTGCAACCGGTGCGGGAACCCTGGTGCTGTGCCGGGACCCCAACCCTCGGCTCTGGGCAGGGCCCACGTTTGGGTGCCGTGACGGTGACGCGGGTCCCCGAGGGGGACGGGGACACCAGCTCCCGCAGCACCCCGGGGAGAGGCCGCGGGGAGGCCGACGTCCCGCTCCCATCCCCTCCGCCACGGGACGGCGTGAGGGACCCGCTCCGGGGACCTGAAATGTCTCGGGGACGGGGATGGGGACACTGCGGGAGCCTGGGGAGCCACGTGCGGGCCCCCTCCTGCTCCCGGGGGGGGCTGGGGGCTTCGTCGCCCCACGGGGGCTCTCGGCCGGTGGCGTTCGGGGTTTGGCACGGTTTGTACCTCGGAGCCCATTAAAGCCCGGTTTTACAGGCGGGTCTGTCCCTCAGAGCCCATTAAAGCCCGGTTTTACAGGCGACGGCGCGTGGCTGCGAGGGGGGCACCGGGCGGGGGGCGCAGGTTGGGGGATCCCCGGGACGCGAGGCTGAGGTGGGGCCTGCGGACAAGGGGGGCCCCTGGCACTGGGATCCCCCTGAACTGGGGTCCCCTGGCACTGGGATCTCTGGGCACTGGGATCTCCTGGCACTGGGATCCCCCTGAACTGGGATCCCCGGGCACTGAGGACTCCCACCGCTACCAGGAGGCCGTGAGGGTGATGTCGTCGCCTGTCACGGCAGCGGATATCGCGACAGAACGGCGGCAGGGCTTGTGCCCTCAGGCCACCCGCCCGCACTCAAGATGGCCGCCGCGCCTTCGCCGCGCTCAGCCGCTGACGCTACTTCCGGCCCGTCCGCGGCTCGTCGACGCGAGGGGGCGGGGCTCGTGCGCTGCGGATGACGTCACGACGTACCGGCGTTGCGTGACGGCGGCGCCGCGCGGGCGGGAGCGGGCGGCGGGGCAAGATGGCGGCCGGGCCCATCTCCGAGCGGAACCAGGGTGAGCGCCGGGGCCTGCCGGGACCTGCCGGGGGCCGGCCTGGGGACATGGGGGGGCACCGGGGGTGCTCCGGGCTCCCGGGGAGTGTGGAGGGTTGGGGGGCGGATCTCTGGGGACTCCATGGGCGCCCTCCTGAGGCCATGGCGGAGCTCTGGGGGTGGGGAGTCCCGGACTCCCTGGGGATGGTTAGGGGGTTGGGGGGGCGCATGGGGTCCCTGGAGACATGGGGTGCGCTGAGGGGGCTCTGGAGAGGGCCTGGGCTCCCCAGATACCTGGGGGGTGTCAGCTGGGGTTCCTGGCCTCGCTGGGCACAAGTAGGGTTCCAGGGAAGCAGGAGTGGAGGGGCTCTGGTCGCCCTAGAAGAAAGAGGGGGGGCACGGGGGCCTCCCTGATTGAGGGCATAATTATGGGGGATCAGATTAAAAGTTTCAGGGGGATCTCTGCCTCGGACTCGAGAGATTTCAGCATCAAGCCCTCAGGCTCTCACACAGGCAGAGGCTTCCAGCTTCCCGGGCTCACGGGTCTAACTCGGTTTCTCTTTTTCCGCGCGCTCAAGATGCGACGGTGTACGTTGGGGGGTTGGATGAGAAGGTCAGCGAGCCGCTGCTGTGGGAGCTCTTTCTCCAGGCGGGACCGGTGGTCAATACCCACATGCCCAAGGATCGAGTCACAGGCCAGCACCAAGGTGAGATATTTACTGTTCTCTCTGAAAAGCTGCCTGGTGAATAAATTAATTTAGTTGGGGACATTCAGAGAGAGATTACTGCGGGAAGAGAGGTGAGGGATGGGCGGTCCCCTTGGGAGATCATCATCCTTCCCCTAAGAAGGGGCTGGGGCTCTGGTTTTAGATCCGGAGGGGTTGGGCCGTGGGCCTGCCCTCTCCTAAAGCTCTGCCTGGGGACTCGTTGCAGGTTATGGGTTTGTGGAGTTCCTCAGCGAGGAGGACGCAGATTATGCCATTAAGATCATGAATATGATCAAATTATATGGGAAGCCGATCCGAGTCAACAAAGCCTCAGCCCACAACAAAAACCTGGACGTGGGGGCCAACATCTTCATCGGCAACCTGGACCCTGAAATCGATGAGAAGCTGTTGTACGACACCTTCAGCGCCTTCGGGGTCATCCTGCAGACGCCCAAGATCATGCGAGACCCCGACACGGGCAACTCGAAGGGTTACGCCTTCATCAACTTCGCCAGCTTCGACGCCTCGGACGCTGCCATCGAGGCCATGAACGGACAGTACCTCTGCAACAGGCCCATCACCGTTTCCTACGCCTTCAAAAAAGATTCCAAAGGCGAGCGGCATGGCTCGGCCGCCGAGCGTCTCCTGGCAGCCCAGAACCCGCTCTCGCAGGCTGACCGGCCCCATCAGCTCTTCGCCGACGCTCCTCCTCCTCCGTCTGTCCCCACTCCCGTTGTCACCTCCCTGGGACCTGGTGTCACCCCTCCAGGTGGGTAAATCGTGGCAGCACCCGTCTCCGCGCGGGGTTGGTTGACAGGAGGCTGCCGTGACTCGTGCGGAGCCGTTCCTTGGCGCAGGGGGAGGCTCAGGGCAGTGGCGCTGCGCCGTGGGGGAGATTTTTGGTGATAATCGGCGCAAAACCCTCAGCGGAGCTGCGGCATCGCGAGCTGGCAGGACTTTAGGAAGAGGCATCCTCTTCCCTCCCCGTGGTGGCTCGGCCTACGCCGTCCTGGGGCTGAGGGGAAGGATCCTGCGCCTGTCTGCTGGGGTTTTTTTTTATGCTTCCTGTGGCTGTTTGCGTTTTCATCTCCTTCCCGATTGCCTGGGAGTGTTATTTTTATTTTTTTTTCCCTGTAGGTTTGTTTGCTTTTTATACTTAACCAAATTCTCGCTGTCTCTCTTCCCAGGCCTTCCACCCCCAGGATCGTTCCCCCCGCCGGTGCCGCCTCCCGGAGCGATGCCTCCCGGCATGCCTCCTGCCATGCCACCCCCACCCATGCCGCCCGGTGCGGGTGCCCCCGGCCCCCCCTCCGGGGCTGCACCCAGCGGGGGACACCCCCCACACCCGCACCCCTTCCCTCCGGGCGGGATGCACCATCCAGGTGAGCATCAGGCGGGTGTTGGGCTCAGGAAACGTAGCTTTGTCTTTTCCTTCGAGGGGGTGGGTTTGGGTAAATCGCCCCCCCTCCATTTTCTCCCCTGAGGTTCCCGTTTCATAAAACGGGGAGAAAACTGTTGCCATCCTCTGCTCAGGGTCGGAACGCAGCATCTTTCCCCGAGATGTTGCTCTCTGCGGCGCAGGGGTGAGGAAAAGAGAGGGTCTGCGTAGGAGCAAGTGCAGCACGTCAGCGGCGCCGCGCCCGCTTTCTGGGTTTTTCTCCTGGATGTTCTAAAATGTGTTAAAAAATAACCTGGAGCGGGGCCCAGCGGGATTTATGAAACGTTTTGGGAAGTAAGAGCCCTTCTGGGAGGCGTCCGCTCGGGGCGAGACGTTGGTTTCCTTGAGGGTGCGGGACACGGGAGGGCAGGGGCTGGCGCGGCGCCGGCTGGTAACGACTCGGGTGCTCTTCTGGCTGGGAGGATGTTAACGAGACTCCGAGTCTTCATCGTTTTTCTCTGGTGTAAATTAATACGTTAAGTGGGAACCTTCTTAGCACAGTCTGCGGTTCTGCCAGGCAGGAGCTAATTCCAGACATGAGAACAAAATGTTTCTTTGATTTCCTTCCATTTTTAGCCCTGTAGTACTGGGGAATGAGCAGCGTATCCATCTAGACTCTGGTTTCAGATGCAAAAATTAAGTGAAATTTGCAATTCAATTTTTTTTTTTTTTTTTTTGTTGTTTAATCCTGCCTGCTCTAAACCGACCCCTGCACCGAGAGGCTCTCCCACGCTGGCTGATTAGGGTGCTTTGTGTGATCGTGGCTCTGGCCGTGTGAGTGACCAGATGGCTGCTGCTTGTCCCCGATTACACGCTGGCTTTAGAGCAGCCAATTAGGCTCAGCAAAGGAAAGCCCGACCCAGCGCTTCCACACCGCGCGCCCCAGGGAGCCGTGCCGGGCTCTTGGGTTTCTGATGAGGAGAAAAGAATCTGTGCTTTTTTTTTTTTTTTTTTTTTATTGTTTTAAAGGGATCTAATAAGAGAATCATCGAAAAAAAGTAGATTTGGAGGGACCCAGGCCATTTCTGCACAGAGCAGGGCAAGCTTCAAAGTTGGGTTGTTCAGGGAGCTTGTCCGAAATCTCCCCTCCGAGGGGGGCTGGTTTGTCCCCTCCGAGCCCCCATCCCAGGACTCACCACACTTGCTGTCCCATCTTTCCTGCCCCCCTCCCTTAACCTCCAGGCAGCCTTTTCTGCGCTGCAGCCCGTTCCTGTTGCCTCTTGTCGGAGAACTCTGCGCTTTCTCCTCTTTAACCTCCCTCTTGGCCACAGAACTCCCTTTGCAGCCTGGTGTAGCCCTACAGCTGGATTCAACGCCCCTCTGGGCTGCAGGGGGGGCTCAGAGCGGCCGTGCCGAGCGCGCTGCCCTCCTTGCCACCAGCCCTTGACTCGTTATTTCCCCAGGAATGCCTCCCATGCAAGTCCACCACGGGCCTCCCGGGATGGGCCAGCATCACCCAGGACCACCGGGCTCTGGAGGCCAGCCTCCCCCGCGGCCCCCCCCTGGCATGCCACACCCTGGACCCCCACCCATGGGTATGCCACCCCGAGGACCTCATTTCGGGTCGCCCATGGGTAAGTGGGTGCCTGCAAGAGGCGGTATGTGTTCTTTTCTATCGATCGTACACACTTTCTCGAGTCGAGCGCTCGCTTCGGCCCCGCGCCCTCCCTCGTTCCTAGTTTTTAACGGGGACAGGAAGGAGGTGACGTCGCAGCCTCCCCTCGCGGAGGCGTCTCGGAGCAAAAACCTGGCAGCCACGAGCTGCTAAGCCAGGGTCCCCCGGGGCTTTCCTCGTGTTCGGGGGGCTCTGTGCTTTCTTGGTGACAGCACCCCATCTCTCGTGTCAGGATAGCGACCGGGCTCTGCTGACGGTGGCGCCGGGGCGGGGGGTGTTTCCTCAGACCTCTCCTGCCCACCGGCTGCGGAGAGACTCATTTCTCCAGGACCTGCTGGCAGAGGGGGAACGTCAGCCCAAAGCGTGGGCACCCAGTAGAGCTGGCACCCAAGGGTGGGGTTTTGGGGGGGGAATCGGCTCTTTCGACTTCTCCCCGCGGCGGTTGTTAACGCCTGTGCTCTGTCCCCGCAGGTCACCCGGGCCCCATGCCGCACCACGGGATGCGCGGCCCTCCTCCGCTGATGCCTCCTCACGGGTACAATGGGCCCCCTCGCCCCCCTCCCTATGGCTATCAGAGAGTGCCCCTGCCCCCCCGCCCTGCGCAGAGGCCCCCCGGGGTGCCACCAAGGGGTCCCCTGAGGGGTCCCCTGCCCTAAACACGGTGGTGGCAAAGCCCCCTCCCTGCTGCGGATCCTTCCCTCTTGTTTCCCCTTGGGCTGACGTACCCGCACCCAAGAGGGGCCGTTGGGTCCAGCTCTGTCGCGGCTCCCCCCTCTATCTTTCCCTCTCCCCATCTTTTTCCTCATTTCTTTTTATAGTCTCCATTTTGGTTACTTTTCCCCTCCTCCTTCCATTTATCTCAGCCTCAGAAGATTTTTTTTCAAGGTACTTTTAACAGGATTTTTTTGTTTTTTTCTATGTAAAGCAGCGATCACCCCTTTACAAATAAAACATTTTAAGAACCGGGGGCTGTCCCAGAGCTCGGGACGTGGCTCTGCCTGTTTGTGATCGAGCTGCCGACCGCTCTCGCCTCGCGCAGGGACGCCTGCGGTGGATTTTGTCAGCACGTGAAAGCTCTGCTGGTACCAAAGCCGCGTATCCCTCTCGGTGAGGCACTGAACGAGGGTCGATGCGCCCGGTCTCTCGCTTTGGCCGGGCTGTTTGTTGGTGGCTGAGGGGCTCCGTGTAATCCCTTACGCCTGCGGTGAAGAAAATGTACGATCGAGGCTTAAAATCCGTCGCATCCTTGGATGCTGTTGTCCCACAGAGCCCAAATAACTGGGCAGGATGTTTGGAGGAGTAATTTGGGAGTGAAACCTGCTCTCCTGAGTCCCTGCCTCGTCCCTCTCTACACAGGGAATTTCTTTGGAAGTGAGATCTCAGATCCTGACGCTCGCAGCCACGTTATAGCTGAGATTGTGGGGATATTGTTAACGGGGCGGGGTGGGGGGCAATAAAATGAGGGTGAAGCTGTCCAACTGGGAGAGGAGGTGGAGCAGATGTGATCTGCGTGTTGTCTCCGCGCTGAGTCCCCAGAACCATCCTGTCTCTCCTCAAATGAGTTCAGCGTCTCGGCGCCGGCGAGACCGTTAATTGGGGAAGTGTAAAAGCGGAGCCTGTGGCTGGAGAGTTTGACGCCTTCCGTGGCAGCTGGAAGGTGTGAGCAGGGAGGGGGCTTTGCTCCCCGCAGAGCTCCTTCGGGGAGGCAGAAGAGTTGGAGGTGGGGAGAGAGGTGTTGGCTTTCTACGGACGAAGCTTTAAATCCAGGTGATTTAAAGACCAAAAAAATCGAAGCGTTTCCAGATATTTGGCCACCCCGGGGTAGTTCTGTGGCTTTATGGGGGGGGTGAGTGGGGACTGTTGTGCTTAGTTTGGTTGTGACTCCTCTTGGAAGGCTGCCGTGGCCCTTCAGTGCTCTACAGAGAAGCCGCCTTGCTCTCAGCCTTGATTTTACTCTTTGCTGGTTTATTTCTGTTCTATTTTAACATCCTAGGGCTAAAACTGACCTTTAGCTCCAATCTGTTCACCCTTGCGGACCAGAGAGGAGGAATGGTGCCGTGCTTCTCTTTTCAGCGTCGCGGGGCGGTTCGGTAAGTGAGATCTGGACAAATTCAGATGGTGGAAGGTTGGGGAGATAGCAGAGCTGATCTATGAGCTTTATTTCTTCGCTGCTTACGTTGCCTTTGGCACGTTGAGTGGCTGCTGAAGGATCCGTGAGATGAACTGGAAGAGCTCCGCGCTTACTTCAGCTGCTCCGGGATCCTCCGTTATCGGAGACAGAAGAGTAACGGCTGGGCTGTGTTTTGCTTTTACCACTGATGAGGTCTCCTGCTGGTCCTTGAGTAGCCATCCTTGCCCAAATCCAGGCTTTTTGGGGACACTTCAGGACTATTAGAGGAGATTTGGGGCTCGCTGTGTTGCCAGCAGTTTCCAGGACTGCTCCTAGGTCTAAGTGGTTGTGGGGGGTTGGTCCTGACTAGGCTGAGCACCGACTGAGGGGGGGCGTTGTTGTGCTCAGCCCAACTTTAACCCCAGCTGCTGAGCTGCCGTGAAGGTTCCCAAGTTTATACAGGGGACACTTAAGTCCAGAGGAGGAAACAGAACTTGCGCAGGGTTCTCCAGCAGACCTGGAGGCACCGGGGTGCTCGCTGAACCTCGTGTGATTTCATTAAACCGCCCACGGGCCTCGGCTGTCTCTGGCCTGAGCTGCTCCAGAGCCCGGCACAATCACATCGGTTCAGTCTCCCTCCGAGGAACGTGCCTGGCAATTACCACTGGATTGTGGCCAGCCTGGAGCCGCTCCACCGCACGCTGCTCTGACGGTGAAATTACGGACAGAGCCCAACGCAAACATCGTTGTCTCGCTGCGGGTAGCGAGGAGGTGGGGGAGCAGGATCCTCGCTGTACTGGCTGTGGCTGGTGGATGAAGTGAGGTCACGGCACTGTTGGGCTCCGGTTCCTCCACCTGGGCTGGGAGGAAAATAAAAAGTGGCTTCGCAGCGGCTGCTCGAAGGAGCAGAGCTGAAGCGGGAGGAGAAAACTGGGCTCAGGTTTAAATGAGCAGTAAATCGTTGCCGGTTAAGAGGCCCGAAGCTGCGAAGGGCTCGGCTGGCTGCTCCTGAGCAGAGAGCAGCTGGGCTGTTGGTGTTTTTCTTAAGAGGGGAGTGTGTTTTAAAGCCCACCTAGAGCTTGTGCCGCTGTGCCTGTGCGGTTCGCCTTTCTCACCTGTTGTTAGGTGTGACTGAGGTAGATATTTCAATCCCTTGTTGCAGCTGATGGGTGTAGAGAACGCGGCAGAGAAAAGCCTCTCTGAAGCTGAACGAGTCTTAAAGCAGCAGCTGCGCTGCGGGGTTTCGTTTGAGGTGGGTGGGGAGCGAGCTGGACCCTGTTTTCGGGCGTGTGGACGTTACGTGGGGCGTCGGTCTCGATGCTGGGCTGGCCAGCAGACGGCGGAAGATTCCGGTGCCAAGGTTTGAGCGAAGCCAAACCTTCCTATGAAAAAATCCACGATAGCTCCAGCAATTGAAAGGATTCCTGGAGTGGAAATAATAACGCCAAGGGGGGAGAGGCTGCTTGCCATCCATCGATCGGGTCTAAACACGTGTCAGGAGGGAGATGTCTCGGTCTCTGCGGACTCGTTGCGATGTTGGGTGACCTTGTTAGCTCGCGTGGGCGAGCGCCGGCTGCGTGGGAAGCACGCAGCCCTCTGAGCTGTGTAAAGCTGCTGCTGAGAGACCGAGACCCCCAAACCCCCCTTCTCCCACCCCAGCCAGTGTCGGACCCCCCTGAGCGAGCCCGGAGCTCGCGGTGAGACGTAGAAGTGGGAACGTGGTGCCTCCTCCTTCACCCCAGCGTCTTAATCCGCACTGGGGCTGCGCTCAGCAGCAGCATCCGCTCCCCCAGTCCCGCCTTCCGCCTGCTCCCTGGGTGCATCTTTTTTGGAGAAAACCAAAGTAAAATGCTCCCGTCTCCGCAGGAGCTCCGGCCCCAGGACAGTCGTAGCCTGTAATTTGGTGCCGTTTGCTGAACAGCTTTGGATTTAATTCCGCAGCAACCTTAGCCTGTCTGGTGCAGACTTCCAAAAGCCTCTGCGCTATGTGTGCGCAGCGAGGGAACAACTTCTATTTTTAATAGCAAAACCAAAATAAAATAGATTAGAGAAGAGAAGAGGAGCTCCCATCAGTGGGCTCTGAGGGTGGGGAATACCCGTGGTCCTGACAGGCTGGGGAGGGAGTGACGAGATCAGTAACCCCCTCCCGATCGTTTGCAGGCAGAAATTTGGGGAGAACCCAGCTTGGACGGCTGGAACGGGTTGATTTGGGGATGGGGGGGACGCGTGCTTGCGGGAACAGAGGGGACCTGCAGCTTGCCGTGACCACTTTGCGAGCCCCACGGTGGCATTTCTGCGCTCTGTGCCCAGGGAAGCCACCGGGACCCCCCCGGAGCAGCCGATCTCCTGGCCGTGGGCCGACCCACCCCTGGTTTTACCCCGTTGCCCCTGGTGTTTAGGCCCTGGCAAATGTGACGTGAGTTGTGGCCCTCAGGGCAGGATTGCGCCGTTGCTCGGTCCCTGCTGCGCCGCCTTTTCCTCTGGTTAAACCCCTTAAAGCCTCGGGGCCGCGTGCGAGCTGGGGGGGGGGTGCTCGGTCGCAGAAGGGAGGGGAGTTGCGGAGATTTGCCCCGACGCATGAGTCAGAACTTGACGAGGAAGCGCCGCTCGCCAGCCAGGCCCAGCTCAGTGAAGCTCTGCACCGGGCCTTATTAGGCGCGGGATTAGCTGGGATGTGACGCTGTCAGAGCGGGCGCCCAGCCCCGACTGCAGCCACCCACTCAGGGGAGAGCCGGGGTCAGCTTTGCAGCTCTCCCACAGGCCTGTCCCACCTCAGTAGCTTGCCTACATTCCCCTTTTGGGGTCATTTCCAGCAATATCACCATTATTTCTCTGCTTCCAGTTTCCTAAATCCCTCCCTGTGCTGGTACCACTGGTGTGGACTGGTCTGAGGTCCTGCTGCCTTGCTGTTCGTGTGCCAGGCTGGGCTGGTTTGGGCCTCGAACACTCTTTCTTCCTCCTCCTGCCATTAAAGGATGGTGTCCCACTGGGGTCTGGTTTGTGCCCGATTTCTGATTTTCACAGAATTCTGTGCCTGGGGAAGCCTGGCCTTGACCCTGACCCTGCCGCTGCATCGCGCGGCTTCGGGGCTAACGCCCGGGCAGCTGAGACCGCCTCAACTCATTGCACGTGGGATGGTCCCGCTTGTGCGAGTGCTCCCAGCCCTGCTCAGCGTGGGGAGCCCCCCCCACACCCCAGCTCCGCACCCCACGTCCCCAGGGAGGGAACTGGAGCACTCGGGCTCCTGATTTCCCGCTGACGGTGGCAAAATGGGGTCGGGTTTGGGTAGCCCGGACCTTGGTTTGCCTCCTGGCCATAACTGCGCTCCTCCTTGCACCCCCCCAAAAAAAAAAGATGTCGGAGGCGTTTGTGCTCTGTCACAACAGAGGGGCCGGGTCTGGCCAGCCCAGGCGGAGACGATTCGATCCGAAGAAATCAAAATTCACCCCCGAGGAGGCCGTGACTCAGATTTGCCGGGTTGCGTTTCCATCCGCTGCGCTGCCTGCGGCTGCAGTGGGCGGCAGGAGCTTGTCAGAGAGGGTCTAAAACGCCGCCAAATCCCCGGGGAGGGAAACCGGGGTGGTGGTGGGGGGACTGGTGATTTGTACACCCCCCCCCCCACACCCTCCGTTAACCATCACCAAAACAGCTTCAACCCAGCGGCTCCGCCACGGGAACCCCCACTCCTGAGGGAGCTCCCCGCCAGCGTGGGCAGCCCGGGGGCGGCATCACCCCCCCTCCCTCCTCATCTCTTTGGCTTCGTTACTAAGGAAAAGCGAGGGGTGAGCCCCCCCCATCCTCCTAGCGGTGCCCCCCCCTCCGCCTTCCCCGGCTCGCCGTTCGCTGTCGCACAGCCCCCCCTCCTCGCCACCTCCCTTCGCTGGGCTGTTGCAATGGACTCTCCCAGTGCTCAGCGTGTGTGTCGGAGGCTGCGGCGTTAACGCTGGGTCTGGTACCCGGGAGCTGTTTTCTCGCCGTGTCCCTGCCGGAGCGGTTCTTCCTCGCGGCGCGGGAGGCAGACGCCGAAGGGAGGGCCGGAGCGCAGCGAGGGCTGAAACAGGTAAGGAGAGAAAAACGCCTTTTTATAAGGCAGATCCCCCTCCTCTCCCCGCTGCTTTTAATTAGCATCCTCGGAGCCGCCGGCTGATGGATGAGGGGTTCGGCTTCTCCTTTCCACTTGGTGTGGCCATTTTGTCCTGGAAAACCTTGCCTCTAGCCTTGCTCTGTCTTTTTACGTGCGTGTTTAAGAGCCTCTTGTCATCCCTCCCGCGCCGTCGTACGGCCGGGGAAGCTCTGCCGAGGGGGATTGGGATTTCAGCACGGGGATGGTTATTTATCGTGGCCGTACCGGCGGGTTTTGGGGAGGGGGAGCGCCGCAGCTCTCCGGGGGGTGGCAAGGGGGGGGGTGTTGGATGATGACCTTGGACACAGGCGATTTAAAACTCTTCTCCATGTCGCCATGTTCTTGCCAGAATGCCAAAAGGCTGGGGGCTGCAGGGTAGGGGGGGCGGGGGGGGAGGACGACACACAGACCCAGGCGAGCGCTAACACGGGATCTCTGGGGGGGGTTTTGGGGTGCACGGCGAGACAGGGCTGCGTCGATCGCTGGCTCCGGTCGGAGGAGACGGGTCTGGAGGCCGATAACCTTGTCTAGGGCTGGCGGTGGCTGCTCCGGCTAACGCCAGGACGGGGCTGGCAGGGCCGGCGGTGTGGTTTCGCAACCAGAAGAGCATTTTTGGGGGCACCACCACCCCCCTCCCCGCCGTGGGTTTTGCGTACGGGGTGGCTGTGGTCGGTGTGATTCCTGCCTTCCCCGGGAAATCAAACCCCTGCTCTCCAAAGCGTCCACGGGTGACGCGCGGCGTTGGCTCGGCCACGCGAGGCTCCCCGGCTCGTGCCGAGCAGCCTCTGGCACCAGAGCGGAGCTGTGACCTTGCTCCCCGGCCCATCTTCTTCCTCAGCAGGTATTTGGCCTCTCTCTGCTCCCCTCTTCCTTTGGCCACTTCCCCCTACGTCACGGTCCATAGAACGCGCCCCGCGGCGCGGCCGCATTGGGAGGCACCGCAGGGAGCCGCCAGCCCGGCTGGAGCAAAATGACCTTGGCCGTGAATCGGCTCCTTCCCGCGGCCTCGGGTGCCAGCGGGGTTTGGCCCAAGGAAGGGCCCGGGGGCCCCCCGGGATGAGCACGGGGCTGGGGTCCCTCCCAGCCGTCCCGGGGAGGAGAGCGCAGGGGGTGAATTAGCGATTTGACGCTGGTTAAAAGCACCTGCCCGGCTTCAGTCAGAAACTGGGGGGGGCCGTGATGTGCCGCAGCACCGGCCCCGCGGCCATGCCCGGCTGCGCAGAGCCCGTGTGGGCTCCCACCCCGGGGGGAGCGCTGCCCGCAGCCCCCGGCTTTTTTGGAAGGGCTAATTTTAGCGTCCCCACCACGGCCTGTCCCCTCGCTCGGGGAGGGGGGACACGGTGGCAGCTGCGTCCCTCTCCCTGCGGCTCAACTCCTGCCTCGCCGTCCCCGCCTGAGATAAAAATAACCTTTTTTTTTTAGGGGGGGGGGGGGGGGAGTCGCCCTGGCCCCCACGGCTGGGTCAGCAGCGCCTGTGCCTGCGGGTCCATTCCTGTCATGAGCTGAGCTGGGCTCTGCAAGGCTCGGGGTGGGGGGGGTACGCTGCCTGCCCTTGGCCTTTGGGGGGGACACTGGGCTGGGGAAGATGGGGAGGGGTGTGGGGACAGGGAGATGCCACCCACAGATTAGAGCCTCTGGGATGTATCCGGACACCCCCTCTCCTCCCCAGACACCAGACCCTGGGGGTGCTCAGGGGGCCCCCAGCACCCACGGGTGCTGTGGTTCAGGTTGCACCGGTGTCTCTCACCCAACACAGCCTGTGGCCGGATCCCTTCTGGAAGCCTCCGCGGGGAGCAGGGCCCGGCACACATGGGCCCTGCCCACCCCCCCCTTAGCCCCCCGTGCCAGGATCGGAGCCGGGACCCCTCCGAGGGGCGGGAAGGTTTTGGGGCACCCCTGTGCCCTTGGGGTCCCCTCGCCGTCCCTCCGGTGCTGTCCGTGTGGCTCCCGAGGAATTGGGGGGTCTCCGGTCCAGGCCTGGTGGTTGGTGGCCACTTGGCAACTGGGGGAGGGAAGCGATGTCCCTGTTGTCCCCCCCGGCTCTTCTGTCCCTCGTGGAGATGGACGCGGAGGGGCCCGATCCGGGCTGCAGCCCACCCCGGGGGGGCTGTGGTGGGTTCCCCCCTCTCCACTGGCGACGGGCGGCGGAGGGGTCCCCTGGCTCACGCTGGCATCAGGGACCCCCCCACACCCTTGGGGTCACCCTGTCCCCCAGGGCCTGACCCCAGCGCTGTCACCCCCTACCCTGAGCTTGGGGGGGGGGGGGGAAATGCAGCTGTGTGGCCACGCCCCCTGAAGCTCATTGGCTGAACAGCTGGGCCGTGCCTCCGCGGCCCCATTGATACCGGTGGGGTGGCCACGCCCCCTGGAGCTCATTGGTCCCTGGCCCGGCCCCATTGAGAGGATGGCGGCGCCTTTTCCCTCAATGGGCTGGGGGGGGGCATCGGTGGCCACAGGGGGGGTCCCCATGGCCTGGGGAATGGAGGGGCTGTGGGACCCTCCTGCTCCCTGCTGGCATCCGTCTCTGCTGGGGTGGTGGGTCCATGCTGGGGGCCATCGCGGCCCTGCAGAGCTCCGGGCTCGGGAACCCCCCTCTGCCCCATCCCCGAGGGCCAGTGGGGTCCCCGGGTGGGCACACGGGGCTGGTGGCCTCGCAGTGGGGAGAGACATGGGCCAACCCCCTCGTGTTTCAGGTTGTCTCGTTTGTCCGTGTGGATCCATCCTCCCCCTCGCCATATCGCACCCGGGGGGTGTCACACTCCCCCCTGCCCATGTGTTTATTTATTATTATTAATAATAATTTTTATTATTTATTAATTATTATAATTTATCAAGGCAGTGCTGGGTTACTAGACACTGGAGAATCCACCTTGGATCCCGCCCCCGGCTCAATGGGTGTCTAAATCCCGCTGAAATGTGGGAGCTTGGAGCCTCCGAGCGAGGGGAGAGGGCACCTGAGCATGGGGGGGCTGGCAGGGCCCCCCCGGAGCTGTCCCCATCCCGTCCCCGCTGAGGGCCTGAGCTGGGCTCGCTGCGCCCGGGCGCTGTGGGGTGGGGGTGCCCCAAATCCTCCCGTTTCCATCCGAGATGGGGGGAAAAAATGCCGCGGGTGCTGGTGGGGGGAGCTGGGAGCGGAGCAAACCCCGGGGTGAGGTGGGACGCGGGGCCGTTCGCACCCTAAAACGGCTCCTGCTTGTGTCCGGACTCCTCAGGTCCGGGCCGGCGTCCGGGGTCCCCCCCGCGTCCCCTCGCAGCCGGTGCCACGCGGATGGGTAGCGCCGCCGCCCGTCTCCCCGCATCCCACCACGGCCGCCGGGCGTGAAGCCCCCGACGCAGAGACACCCCCCCCACACACACCCCCCCCTTCCTCAGCTCCGTCCCGGTGTCCCGGCCGATCCCACCGGCACCATGGATGAGAGTTTCCGAGACCGGACGGCGTTTATCCGCGGCGCCAAGGACATCGCCAAGGAGGTGAAGAAACACGCGGCCAAGAAGGTGAGCAAGGGCATGGACCGCATGCAGGACGAGTACACCAAGCGCTCCTACTCCCGCTTCGAGGAAGAGGAGGATGATGAAGATTACGCGCCTCAGGACGGCTACTACCGGGGGGGCGAGGGAGCCAACGAAGAGGAAGGGGCTTCCAGCGACGCCACCGAGGGCCACGATGAGGAAGACGAGATCTACGAGGGCGAGTACCAGGGTATCCCCCGGCACGACTCGCTGAAAACCGGGGAGCGGTTGGGGGCCGAGGTGGCCGTCGGCGCCTTCGACGACAGCGAGGGCCAGCGGCGGAAGGACAAGGAGGAGCTGGCGCAGCAGTACGAGCTCATCCTGCAGGAGTGCGGCCACGGCCGCTTCCAGTGGACCCTCTACTTCGTCCTGGGACTGGCCCTCATGGCCGACGGCGTGGAGGTCTTCGTGGTGGGCTTTGTCCTGCCCAGCGCGGAGAAGGACATGTGCCTCTCCGACTCCAACAAGGGCATGCTGGGTGAGGAGGGGACGGGGGGGCACGGGGGGCAGGCAGAGGGGTGGGGAGGGACCCGTGGGGGGATGTGGGGGGTACTGGCAGAGGGGAGACGGGGAGGGATATGGGGGGATGCAAGCGGATGGGGATGTGGAGGGACAAGTAGGATATGGGGGGGGCATGAGGGGTGGGGGGACATGGGGAGATGTGGGGAGAGATGGGCAGGTGGGGACGTGGAAGGACATCGGGATATGGGGGACATGAGCAGGTGAGGATGTGGGGGGGACATGGGGGACACGAGCAGGTGGGGATGTGGGGGGACAGAGAGGATATGGGGGACACAAGCAGGTGGGGATATGGGGGGACATGGGGGACATGAGCAGGTGGGGATATGGAAGGATGCAGAGGGACACGAGTGTGAGGAACGTGAGTGGACAGGGGATGTGGGGTGACATGAGCAGATGGGGGGTATGGGGGGACATGAGGGACAGGGGGACGCTTGGAGATGTGGGGAGACACGAGCAAGTGGGGACGTGGGAGGACATTGGGGATATGGAGGACACGGGGGGACACGGGTCTGGGGGACATAAGCAGATGGGGGATATGGGGTGACACGAGGAGATGGGGATATAGAGGGACACTTGGGGTACGGGGGGACACAGGCAACGGGGGGGACAGCTGTGGAGGGACACGAGGAGAAATGGGGGTACAGGGCACAGAGGACGACACAGGGGGCACGACCCAGGGGGTGTGGAGAGACAGAGGGGTGGGGGGACCCCACAAGTTGGGGGATAGACACAAGACATGGGGGGACATGGGGATGTGGGGGGGCGTGGAGATGCAGAGCGAGATGTGGGGACAAGGGGGGACACGGGGGGGGGGTGGTGTATGATGGGAACCCCCCCCCCGGGCATAGGGCTCCCAGCATCCTCCTCCTCCTCCTCCCAGTCCCACACTGGTCCCCACCTGAGCAATGGGGAGAGGGGGGCCGGGGGGGGGCGGTGAACGCTGTGGCACAGTCAGGCCGGGATTTGCAGCCCCCCCTGGCCCCGCAGCCCCCCCCCGGCTTATCTCCCTGCTGCAGCCAGGCACGGCGACGCGGGGGGGGGCTGAGGCAGAGCCCCCCCATCCCTCCTGCCCCGGGGCTGATAAGGGGATGCTGAGAGCAGGTCTGGGGGGGCTGCGGGCGGCTGCGGCGGCCGCACTGCGGCGCGCTCCCCCCTTCTCCGGGGCGCTCACTGCAGCCCGACCCCCCCCCCCCATTGCAGGTGCCCCCCCTTTTCTGAGACCTGGTAAACTTGAAGCAGGAATAGGGGCTGGATGTGGAGGGTATGGGGGGTCCTGGGGGTATTTCTGCCCCCCCGCCCCCCTCATGGTCCCCGAGCAGGACGGAGGGGACAACCCCGATATCTGTCGCATACATGGGGGTCACACCCCCCCCCCGGGGGGGTCCCCGGGCTGTGCTCAGCTCGATGCAGGGGGGTGCTTTGGGGTGCGGGTCCCTGGGTCCCCCAGGACTGACATCACCGTGTCTGTGTGTCTGTCTGTCCCCCCCCCCGTGTCCCCCCCACCCAGGGCTCATCGTGTACCTGGGCATGATGGTGGGCGCGTTCCTGTGGGGCGGGCTGGCCGACCGCCTGGGCCGAAGGCAGTGCCTCCTCATCTCCCTCTCCGTCAACAGCGTCTTCGCCTTCTTCTCCTCCTTCGTCCAAGGCTACGGCACCTTCCTCTTCTGCCGCCTCCTCTCGGGTGTGGGGTAAGGGGGGGGGCACGGCACCCCCACGTCGAAGGGGCCGAGCTCCTTCCCGCTCCCTCGCCGTGCCGGAGTCCCCCCTCCGTTTGCGGCCATGGGGGTGACGGGGAGGGGGGTGACGGTGGTTTTTCCTCCATCCCGCAGCATCGGCGGCTCCATCCCCATCGTCTTCTCCTACTTCTCGGAATTCCTGGCGCAGGAGAAGCGGGGGGAGCACCTGAGCTGGCTCTGCATGTTCTGGATGATCGGGGGCATCTACGCCTCCGCCATGGCCTGGGCCATCATCCCCCACTACGGTAAGAGCCTCCCGGTTCCGGAGGGTGCGGTGAGTTTGGGGGGGGGTCTCAGCACCATCACCCCTGTCCCGTCTCCGTAGGCTGGAGTTTTCAGATGGGCTCAGCCTACCAGTTCCACAGCTGGAGGGTCTTCGTCCTGGTGTGCGCCTTCCCCTCGGTCTTCGCCATCGGGGCGCTCACCACCATGCCCGAGAGCCCCCGCTTCTTCCTGGAGGTGAGGGGGGACCTGGGGGGGGGGGGTCATAGGGCCTTATCCTGCTGGGGGAGGCTGGGGGGGACACAGGGAACCCCCTGAGCGAGTGGTGGGATGGGGGGAACCCAGGCAGGGACCCTGAGTGGGTGGTGGAGATGGGGGGAAATGGGTAGGGACCCCCCAAGAGGGTGATGGGACCCAAGAAAGGACCCTGAGGGGGTGATGGAGATGGGGGGACCCTGGTAGGGACCCCCCAGGTGGGTGATGAGACCCCAGGGACCCCCCAGGTGCATGGTGGGACCCCGAGTGGGTGATGGAGATGGGGGAACCCCACACAGGGACCCCCAAGGGGGTGGCAGGACCCAAGCAGGAACCCCGAGGGGGTGATGGAGGTGAGGGGGGAGCTGGGCAGGGCCCCCCCAGGTGGGACTCGGGGGGCAGGATCGGTCCCGCGGTGACCCCGGGCTCTGCCTTGCAGAACGGCAAACACGACGAGGCCTGGATGGTGCTGAAGCAGGTCCACGACACCAACATGAGAGCCAAGGGCCACCCCGAGAGGGTCTTCTCGGTAAGGTCCCCCCACCCCAGGGGGAGCCCCCAGGCCCCCCACAGCCCCCGGGGTGGGGCTCCTGGGCGAGCAGGGGGCTGCAAATTCCCACCTCTGGGAGAAACACCACCCGGAGGGGGTCAGCCCAGCTTTAAGTGGGGAAACTGAGGCACGAGGTGGGGCCGGGGTCTCACCCGGGAGCCTTGGCCGAGGCTGGTGCTTCCCAGGGTCCCCAGACTGTTGTGTGTGTCCCCCCCCTCCCCGCCCCCCCGCAGGTCACCCACATCAAGACCATCAAGCGGGAGGACGAACTCATCGAGATCCAGTCGGACACCGGCACGTGGTACCGGCGTTGGCTCGTCCGGTTCCTCAACCTCTCGCAGCAGGTGAGGCCGGATCCTGCCCTGGCATGGACCTGCTGCCCCCCCGCCCCCCGCCGTGTCCCTTTGTCACCTCTCGTGTCCCCCCCCCACCTCCCCCCGTAGGTCTGGAGCAATTTCCAGCAGTGCTTCGCACCCGAGTACCGCCGCGTCACGCTGATGATGATGGCCGTGTGGTTCACCATGTCCTTCAGGTGGGGCTGGGAACAGCCCTGGGGAGGGTGGGGGGCACCCAGGGGGGCCGTCAGCCCACGGCGTGGGCAGCACTGGGATGGGACTGGGATGGAGCTGGCAGCACTGGGATGGGACTGGGATGGAGCTGGCAGTACTGGGATGGAGCTGGCAGTACTGGGATGGGGCTGACAGAACTGGGATGGGATGGGCAGCACTGGGATGGGACTGGGATGGGGCTGGCAGTACTGGGATGGGGCTGGCAGCACTGGGATGGGGCTGACAGAACTGGGATGGGACTGGGATGGAGCTGGCAGCACTGGGATGGGGCTGGCAGAACTGGGATGGGATGGGCAGCACTGGGATGGGACTGGGATGGGGCTGGCAGTACTGGGATGGGGCTGGCAGAACTGGGATGGGATGGGCAGCACTGGGATGGGACTGGGATGGAGCTGGCAGTACTGGGATGGGGCTGGCAGCACTGGGATGGGACTGGGATGGAGCTGGCAGTACTGGGATGGGGCTGGCAGCACTGGGATGGGATGGGCAGCACTGGGATGGGACTGGGATGGGATGGGCAGCACTGGGATGGGACTGGGATGGGGCTGGCAGCACTGGGATGGGATGGGCAGCACTGGGATGGGACTGGGATGGAGCTGGAAGCACTGGGATAGGACTGGGATGGGGCTGACAGAACTGGGATGGGATGGGCAGCACTGGGATGGGACTGGGATGGGGCTGGCAGCACTGGGATGGGACTGGGATGGGGCTGGCAGCACTGGGGTGGGACTGGGATGGGGCCGGCAGCATTGGGATGGGACTGGGAGCATTGGGGTGGGACTGGGAGCACTGAGGTGGGACTGGGAGCACTGGGATTGGACTGGCAGTGGGATGGGCAGCACTGGGCCAGGACTGGGAGCACTGGGATTGGACTGGCAGTGGGATGGGCAGCACTGGGCCAGGACTGGGAGCACTGAGGTGGGACTGGGAGCACTGGGCCGGGACTGGGAGCACTGGGCTCTCTCCCCGCAGCTACTACGGGCTGACGGTCTGGTTCCCGGACATGATCAAGCACCTGCAGAACATCGAGTACGCGTCGCGCACCAAGCTCTTCACCCGCGAGAAGGTCCGGCACTTCACCTTCAACTTCACCCTGGAGAACCAGATCCACCGCGGCGGCGAGTACTTCAACGACAAGTGCGTCCGGGGGCCGGGGGGGGGGGCCGGGGCGCCCCCCCGCGCGGTGGGGGTGACGCGCTGGGCTGTCCCCAGGTTCATCGGCCTGAGGATGAAGTCGGTGACGTTCGAGGACTCGCTCTTCGAGGATTGCTACTTCGAGGACATCACGTCCAGCAACACCTTCTTCAAGAACTGCACCTTCATCTCCACCGTCTTCTACAACACAGGTGGGGCCGGGGGGGCCCGTCCCAGGGTGTCCCCAGCCGGGGGGTGCCCCAGGCTCTGAGCCAAAGGCCCCTCTGGGGGTGACGGGACCCCACGCCACGAGGCTTTGGGGGCTTTGGCCGGTTCTTGCCGTCCCGGTCTCGGTGCTCTTCGCCCCGGTGGGGCCTTTGGTCGTCACCTTCTCCCCTCTGCTCGCCCCTTGAACAGCCTGTTTCTGGATTTATGGGGGTTTAATATATTTTTATATATTTATATCTTTTTTTAATATTTTTATATATTTATTTTTATCTTTTTTATATATTTTATATATTTATATTTACCTTTTAATATATTTTTATCTATTTATATTTATCTTTTATATATTTATATATTTATATATCTTTATATTTACCTTACCTTTTAATATATTTTATATATTTATATTTACCTTTTTACATATTTATATATTTATTTATATATTCATTTATATATTTATTTTTATATATTCATTTATATATCTATTTCTATATTTATTTCTATATTTATATAATTTTTAATATATCTATATATATTTATATATATTATTCTATATATTTATATATATTTATCTTTTTATATATGCTTTTTTATTTTTATATATATATTTATATATATATTTATATATCTATTTATATATTTATATAATTTTTATATATTTATTTATATATTTATACATTATTCTATATATTTTTATATATTTATCTTTTTATATATGCTTTTTTATTTTTTATATATATTTATATATTTACTTATATATTTATTTATATATTTATTTCTATATTTATATAATTTTTAATATATCTATCTATATATTTATATATATTATTCTATATATATTTATATACATTTATCTTTTTATATATGCTTTTTTATTTTTATATATATATTTATATATTTATTTATATATCTATTTATATATTTATATAATTTTTATATATTTATTTACATATTTATACATTCTTCTATATATTTATATATATTTATCTTTTTATATATGCTTTTTTATTTTTATATATATTTATATATTTACTTATATATTTATTTATATATTTATTTATATATTTATATATTTATTTATATATTTATTTACATATTTATATAATTTTAATATATTTATTTCTATATTTATATATATAATTCTATATATTTCTATATTTCTCTTTTTACACATGCCTTTTCATTTTTATCTCTATATTTCTATATTTATTTACCGATCTTCTGCTCAACCGTCGTCATGATCCGCTCTCAGACGTCACCGAAAAGCCTCGCGACGTTCCATTTAACACAACTCCGTCCCCATTTCTCTACATTTATCTTTACGTGCTCCGTCCCCTTTACACGACCTTTACACACGTTCACTCACCTCCCGCACAGTCTCCACCGCCGCTCGCTCCCGACCCCCCACAACAGCCCCACCGCCTTCCCCCCACCACCCCCTTCCCCCGCGCCGACCCTTCCACCCCCTCCCCTCGAACCCTCCGCATCCTCCCTCGAGCCCCCGCGCTCCGTTAATTAAACCCATCACCGATACCTAATCACTAATTACTCCTGATAATAACAACACCCAAAGAGTTTCCCCGAGCTTGTTCCTCTGCCGGTCCCCGCGCGGGCGCCAGGCCCGGGGCGGGGGGTGACCCCCTGCTCCCCCCTTTTTGCATCCCGGCAGATCTCTTCGAGTACAAGTTCATTAACAGCCAGGTGATTAACAGCACCTTCCTGCACAACAAGGAGGGCTGCCAGCTGGACTTCAGCGACGACAACAACGCCTACATGATCTACTTCGTCAGCTTCCTGGGCACCTTGGCCGTCCTCCCCGGGAACATCGTCTCGGCCCTTCTCATGGACAAGATCGGCCGCCTCCGCATGCTGGGTGGGTGCTCGGGGGGGTTTGTTTTGGTGCTGAGGGGGGGCGGTGGGTGCTGGCGCAGGGTGCTCAGGGAGGTGGCGGATGCTCCAGCGCCGGCAACGCTCAAGGAACATCCAAGGTTGGGTTTGTCGAGGCGTTGAGCCGGGACTAAGCCATCTCCGACCCGGCCAACCCAAAACGTGAGGGGCCTCGGTGTCCCCTGCGGTGGGTGGGGAGGGGGGTGCTGCTCCCCCCCGTCCCAGCCCTGACATGTCGCCGTGTCCCCCCTCCCCGCCCCGCAGCCGGCTCCAGCGTCATGTCCTGCGTCAGCTGCTTCTTCCTCTCCTTCGGCAACAGCGAGTCGGCCATGATCGCGCTGCTCTGCCTCTTCGGCGGCGTCAGCATCGCCTCCTGGAACGCCCTCGACGTGCTCACCGTGGAGCTCTACCCCTCCGACAAAAGGTGGGGGGGGCACCCAACGCCGGGGCGAGGCGGGAGGGTGCTGGGGGGGGCAAGGCGTGGGGTGCCAAGGGGGAGGTTTTGGGTGCCAGTGGGGAGGTTTTGGGTGTTGGGTGCAAGATGGAGGCTGCCAGGTGTGAGGTCTTGGGTGCTGGGTGCCAGATGTGGGCTCTGGGGGTGAGGTCTTGGGTGCTGGGTGCCAGATGTGGGCTCTGGGGGTGAGGTCTTGGGTGCTGAGTGCAAGGTTTGGGTGCTGGGTGCCAGATGTGGGTCCTGGGGGTGAGGTCTTGGGTGCTGAGTGCAAGGTTTGGGTGCTGAGTGCCAGATGTGGGCTCTGGGGTGAGGTCTTGGGTGCTGGGTGCCAGATGTGGGCTCTGGGGGTGAGGTCTTGGGTGCTGAGTGCAAGGTTTGGGTGCTGGGTGCCAGATGTGGGTCCTGGGGGTGAGGTCTTGGGTGCTGAGTGCAAGGTTTGGGTGCTGGGTGCCAGATGTGGGCTCTGGGGGTGAGGTCTTAGGTGCTGAGTGCAAGGTTTTGGGTGCTGGGTGCCAGTTGTGGGGTGCTGGAGTGTTGGGTGCCAGCTGTAGGGTGTTGGGTGCTCCTTGTGGGGTGCTGGGTGCCAGTTGTGAGGTGTTGGGTGCCAATTGTGGGGCGCTGGGTGCCGGGTGCCAGCTCTGGGGTGCTGGGTGCCAGAACTGGGGTGTTGGGTGCCAGTTGTGGGGTGCTGGGTGCCAGAACTGGGGTCTAGGGTGCCAATTGTGGGGCACTGGGTGCTGGGTGCCAGCTCTGGGGTGCTGGGTACCACTTGTGGGGCGCTGGGTGCCAGTTGTGAGGTGTTGGGTGCCAGTTGTGGGGCACTGGGTGCCGGATGCCAGATCTGGGGTGCCAGGTGCCAGCTCTGGGGTGCTGGGCACCACTTGTGGGGTGCTGGGTGCCGGGTACCACTTGTGGGGTGCTGGGTGCCGGGTACCACTTGTGGGGCGCTGGGTACCACTTGTGGGGCGCCGGGTGCTGGACACAAAGCTCCGAGCCCCGGCCGCAGATCACCAGGTGCCGCCTGGGCCTTTTCAGACGCCGCCCGCGACGCCCAGGGTGGGTGGGGGGTGGCTGCGGGACAAAAGGGGCCTCGCGGGGTCCCCGCGTCTCCACGGGCGCCCCCGTTTTTTCCGCAGGACGACGGCGTTCGGGTTCCTCAACGCGCTCTGCAAGCTGGCGGCCGTGCTGGGCATCAGCATCTTCACCTCCTTCGTGGGCATCACCAAGGCCGTGCCCATCCTCCTGGCCTCCGCCGCCCTGGCGCTCGGCAGCTCCCTCGCCCTCAAACTGCCCGAAACGCGGGGGCAAGTCCTGCAGTGACAGCAGAGGGGGGGGGCTGGGGGAGAGGGGACGACCCCCCCCCCCCGCCATCTCCCTGAGCCAACATCCTCCCCAAACCCCCCCAAAAAAAAAAAAAAAAATCAAAAAAAAAAAAAAATCAAAAATCCCAGCTCCCCTCCCTGCGCTCCCCCCGCCTCCCCAAGCCCGGGGAGGGGGGGGGGATTAGTCTCGTTAGACACTGTGAAACGTCTTCTTGGAGCATTCGGGATCTTTTTCATTTGCACTTGGCCCCCCCAAACCCCTACAGCCCCCCCCCCAAATCCCCAACACCCCCCTCCAACCCCCCCCCCCCCCCCCCCCTCCATTTCTTTTCTCGCTGTCATCCCCTCTGTGAATAGCTGCTCGCTCCTGGGGGGCTGAGGGTGGGGGGTCAGGGGTACCTCGGCCTTTTGCGGGGTGGGGGGGGGACAGGCCCTGTGCTCCCCCCCCCCCAAATCCCCGCTGGGCCTGGGGAGGAGGAGGAGGAGGAGGAGGAGGAGGAGGAGGAAGGCTCCATAGCGGCCTCAGTTTCCCCACCCGGAGCGACAGCGCCCGGCGCTGCACGGGGGGAGGTTGGCAAATCTCCATCTGTACACCCCCCCCCCCCGCTTCAGGGAGGATTTGGGGGGGCACTTGGGGGTTGGACGGTCTTTTGGGGGTGCAGGACCCTTTGGGGGGGGCGCAGCACCGGGGCACGCGCAGCACCTCGGGGTGCTGGGACCGTTGGGGTGTGTGGGCGCCGCATGTTGGGGTGCAGGATCCCTTTGGGGGTGCACGGCGCTTTGGGGGAGGGGGGGGGCACAACCCTCGGGGGGGTACACGGCGCTTTGGGGGGGGCGCAGAACCCCTCGGGGTCTCGGGGCATTTTTAGGGTGCCACCACCTTAAAGCACACGACCCCTTGGGGCGCACGACATTTTGGGGGTGCAGAGCCCCTCCCCGAGCAGAGCACCCCGGGGTCCCTGGCGGTTTGGGGGTGCAGAGCCCCTCCCTGAGCACAGCACCCCGGGGTGCCCGGCGGTTTGGGGGTGCAGAGCCCAGCACCCCGCTCAGGGTGCGGCCACCCCCTGAGCACAGCCCCAGCCCTTCCTCTAATTTTGGGGTGCGGATTCCCAAAACTGCCATTTAATTAATTTTTTAAAACTCGTTTTTAAAGGATTTTCTCTTTCTGGGGGGGGGGAGTGGTGTGGATGGAGGGGGCCGCAGGGTGCTCCCTGCACCCCCTTTCCCTCCCTGCACCCCCTTTTTCCCCCCCTGCACCCCTTTTTCCCCCCCCGCACCCCTTTTTTCCCCCCCCGCACCCCCTTTCCCCCCCCCTCCCAGCCCAGAGCACAAAACCAGCGGTTTGCAAAGCACAAAGCGGCGCCTGGATGCAACACCGGGACCCCCCCCCCAAAAAAAAAAGAAAATTGGGGTCCAGGAGGGGGGTCCTGGGCCTGTGCCCCCCCCCCCCGGGCCAGTCCCCACCAAGGGATGGGAAGTGTTGGTCTATGCAAAAGCGCTTCGGAGGCCCCCAGCTGCCCCCCGATATTTAGGGCAGCCCCCCCCCAGCATCGCGAGCAGCCCCCCCCCCCACTCTAAGCGATCGAGCAGCGTGTGCTTCATCTCCTCCTCCTCCTCCTCCTCCTCGCCCCCCCCCTTCCCTTCGGTGTAGCTGGTCCTTTGGGGAGCACCCCCGACACCCCCGTAGTTCTGTCCGTTCGCAGTCGTGCCGTGCTGTAGTTTTTAGATGTTTGTAAATTAATTAAACAAACAAAAAACCCTCCAAAAAACACTGGGAAAAGCAAAAAAAAAAAACCACCCCAAAACAACAAAAAAATGACCCCAAACCCCCCCAACCCCACGCGGAGGGATCGTCCAGGTGCCTTTTCTAAACGTTTATTTTTTTTTGGGGGGTGCGGGGGACGCACCCGAGACGGTGATTTAAAAATTAAAATAAATATCAGCGGGGACACCCCAAAATCCCCCCCCCCCAAAGTGGGGGGCGAGGCTGCGCAGAGGATGGGGTGACCCGTGGGGGTGTCACCCCCATCTTGGGGTGAACTCTCCCCCGTTTGGGCTCCGTCCCCGGCCTGGGGGGGGGCCCTCACTGCTCCCCGCCGGCCGCGTCCCCGTGCCGCTCGTGCTTGGACCCCCCCAAACAAGGGGGTCGGGGGGGCACGTGGGGGTCGCTCTCCCATTGTTGGGGGGTCTTGGCGACGATGGCTAGCGCGTGCAGGGGTCCGGCCAGCTCGGCGCGCAGGGCGGCGTGGACCAGGCGATGCCGCTGCAGGGGGGGGAGCCCCGCGAAGCGCCCGCTGACCACCACCACCGCGAAATGGCTCTCGGCTCCGGGGGGGCCACCGTGGCGGGGGGTGTCGTCCAGCAGCTGCAGGTGGGTGGGCTGCAGGGCCGCGGCCAGCTTGGCACGGATGGTACGAGCCAACGGGCCCTCGGCACCCATGGCTCGGAGCCCCCGGGAGGTGGCCACCAGGAGGGGACCCCGCATCTGGAGAGGGGGGGCTGCAAGGGAGAGAGAGAGAGAGAGAGGGGGGGGTTGGGGGGGGTTCGGGGGGAGATGGAAGTAGGGGGGGGGTGTATGGGGGGGTCAGACCCTGTAAATGGGGGTGGCAGGAGGGGGGGGGACTTTGGGGGGGGCCTGTAGGAGCAGAGGATGTGAGTTGGGGGGGTTGGAGGGGGGGAGTTTGGGGGGGTCTGTGGGGTCAGACCCCATAAATGGGGGTGGAAGGAGGGGGGGGAGTTTGGGGGGGGTCTGTGGGGTCAGACCCTGTAAATGGGGGTGGCAAGGAGGGGGAGTTTTGGGGGGCCTGTAGGAGCAGAGGGTGTGAGTTGGGGGGATTGAAGGGGGGGGGAGTTTGGGGGGGTCTGTGGGGTCAGACCCCATAAATGGGGGTGGCAGGAGGGGGGGGGACTCTGGGGGGGCCTGTAGGAGCAGAGGGTGTGAGTTGGGGGGGTTGGGGGGGGGGGTCTGTGGTGTCAGACCCTGTAAATGGGGGTGGCAGGAGGGGGGGTTGGAGGGGGGGACTTTGGGGGGGGCTGCAGGGAAGAGGGTGTAAGTTGAGGGGGGGGGGGGGGGAGTTTGGGGGATTCTGCAGGGCCGGACCCTGTAAATGGGGGTGACAGGAGGGGGGGGGGTATGTGGGGGGAGTTTGGGGGGGCTCTGCGGGGTCAGGCCCCATAAATGGGGGTGGCAGGAGGGGGGGTCGGAGGGGGGGGACTTTGGGGGGCCCTGCAAGGGCAGAGGGTGTAAATGGGGGTGGCAGGAAAGGGGAATGGGGGGGTTAAGGGAGGGGGGAGTTTGGGGGGGCCCTGCAGGATCAGCCCGGATCTGGGGGGGTCACAGGGCGGTCACGGGGGGGGGGAAGCAAGCTGCAGAGTCAGACCCTGAAAGCGGAGGGGCCCCCCCAGACCGGAGAGGGGCAGCAGGGCCCGATCCCGCCCCCATATGTAATGCAGGGGGTGCCCCCCCCCCCCATGCGATGCCGGGGTGACCCCCCCGACCCCCCCCGACCCCCCCCCGGTCCTCACCCGCGCGCCGCCCCGGCTCCCTCCGCCGCTGAGCACGCTGGAAATGGCGGACACCGGCCCCTCCCCCGTCACGTGACACGGGCAGGACCACAGCTCCCAGAATGCCTTGCGGCGCCTTCCGCCTGCGGGCGGGGGGGGGGCTGCGGGGTGCGAGGCCGGGGGGTGTCACTGGGTGTCCCTGGGCACCCCCCCGCGGGCGGTCCCCTGGGTGTTGGGGTCCCCCCCCACCCGGGTGCTGCCCCCTGTCCCCGCGCAGGACCCCGCCGCGCCCCAAGGGACACCCAGAGCCCCCCCCCCCCCCCCGCCCCCCCGAACCGCCGTGGGCACCCCCAGGGGTGCTGGTGCTTGGCCGGGTGCGGGGTGACACCGTCCCCGTTGTGAAAAAGGATGAATTTCCCCCCAAAAAAAGGCTCCTGGGGGATTTACGAGACTGGTGCCCCCTCCCTTCCAAAAAAGTTGTCCCCCCACCCTTGTCCCCTCTCCCTGGGGGACCTGGTCCTGGAGCCTCTGTCCCCATCGCTGTCCCCTCCGCTTGGGGACACGGCCCTGGACCCCCTGTCCTGTCCCCAGGGTCACAGTCCTGGACCCCTTGTCCCCACCCTTGTCCCCTCTCCCCGGGGACACAGCCCCGGACCCCCTGTCACCGCCCCTGTCCCTGGGGACAAGGCCCTGGCCCCTCTGTCCCCATCTCTGTCCCCTCTCCCTGTCCCCCTCCCTGGGGCAACTCGTCCCTAAACCCACGGACCACCCAAGCCCCGCCCCTCCCCCCTAAGACCACGCCCCTACTAACCACGCCCTCTGCACCGCCTAGACCACGCCCCCAGCTTCCCCCGCCCTTCCGATGGCTGCAGCCCTTCGCCCCTCCCCCGGCGCTCGGGGGCGGTTGACGTCATCACGCTCCGCCCCCCGAATGCCCTTATATGGCGCGGCGGGACGGAACCGGGCGGGGCGCGGCGGCGGCGCCACGTGACTCCGCGGGGGACCCGGGTGGGGACAGGCGGGGTCGGGGCACCGTGGGTCCCTGCGCCCCCCCCCCCCCCCGTGTCGCACACGAGGTCCCTGCACCCCCCCCCCCCCCCTTCCCGTGCACGGAGACCGTGGCGGGCCCCGCCCCCTCACGCGGGGGGTGCCCACAGCCCCACGCACACGCCCCCCCCCCACCGAGGCTCCGTGCACACCCCAACCCCCCCCGGCCCCGCCCGCAGCGCAGCCGGTTCCTCCCCCGGGGGGTGGGGGGGGCGGGATCGGGCCGGTTCCCCGCGGGACCGTGACCCGCGTGGGGCGGCCGGGACGGGGACAGGGACAGGGACAGGGACAGCGCCAACCGCCCCCGGGGCTGCCCGGGCCGCCGGGACACCCCCACCTCACCCGCCCCGGGGACCCGGCCCCCCCCGCCCCACTCCGCCGCCAGCCCGGCCCCCCCGGAGCCTCCCGGGCAGCCCCCGCGGGGAGGGGAATTAACTTTTCTCTTTCTCCTCCTCCTCTTCCTCCTCCTCCTCCTCCTCCGCCGCCGCCGCCGCCGCCGCCGCCAGTCCTTCCCCGTCCCTCCGTCCCCGCCGCACTCCGCCGTCCCTGCCCGCCCCTCCCGCCCGCTCCGGGGGTCCTTCCCCCCAGCCCGGGGTCCCCCCTCCCGGCCGGGCTCTTCCTCCAGCCCGGGCTCCTTCCCCCGTCCCGGGGTCCTGATCCCCATCCCGGGGCTCCCTTCCTTCAGCCCCGGGGGTCCCCCTCCACCCCCGGACTCCCCCTCGATCCCGGACCCCCTTCTCCATCCCCGGCTCCTTCCCAGCCCGGGGTCCCCCCTCCGTCCCCAGACTCCCCCCCTCGATCCCGGGGGCTCCTTTCCCATCCCTCCATCCCCGGACACCCCCCCGCCTCCATCCCCGGGGGCTCCTTTCCCCCACCCCGGGGGCTCCCTGCTCCGGGGGTCCTTTTTCCATCCCTCCCTTCCCGGGGGTCCCCACTCTCCATCCCGGACTCCCCTTCTGCATCCCGGGGCTCCTTTCCCACCCCTCCATCCCGGACCCCCCCTCCTCCATCCCCCGGTGGTCCCTTCTCCATCCCGGACTCACCTTCTCCACCCCGTACCTCCCTTCCCCCCCGGCTCCCCTTCCCCTCCATCCCCATCCCTCCCCCCAAGACACCCCCTTCCCCCGGGGGAGGGGGGGCTCCCCCCCTCCCCTCCCCTCCCCTCCAGCATGGCCCTGGCGGCGGGGCCGTGGCCGGAGCCTCCTCTTCCCCCTCCTCCTCCTCTCCTCCTCCTCCTCTCCTCCTCCCGGTGGCCCGGAGGCGACGGGAAGGCTGCGGGGGATTGCCTGGTGTGCGGGGACAAGGCGAGCGGGAAGCACTACGGGCAATTCACCTGCGAGGGTTGCAAAAGTTTTTTCAAACGCTCCGTGCGCCGCAACCTCTCCTACAGCTGCCGGGGGGCCGGGACTGCCCGGTGGATCAGCACCACCGCAACCAGTGCCAGTACTGCCGGCTCCGCAAGTGCCTCCGCGTGGGGATGCGGCGGGAAGGTGGGGAGAGGGTCCGGGAGAGGGTCCGGGGGGGGCAGGGGCAAGGGAGGGCTGGGAAGGGGAGAGGAAGGGAGGGAAAGCGGGGGGAAAGTCGAGGGAGAGGGGGTGGGAAAGGGGGAGAGAGGGTGGAAAAGAGGAAGGGAGGATGGAAAAGGAGAGAGGGTGGGAAAGGAGAAGGGATGGAAAAGAGGGAGAGGGGATGGGAAAGGAGGGAGGCTGCGAAAGGAGAGGGGATGGGAAAGAGGAAGGGAAGATGGAAAAGAGGGAGAGAGGCTGCAAGAAAGGGAGAGATGGTGGGAAAGAGGGAGAGGGGATGGGAAAGAGGAAGGGAAGATGGAAAAGAGGGAGAGAGGCTGCAAGAAAGGGAGAGAGGGTGGGAAAGGGGAAGAGAAGATGCAAAAGGGAGAGAGGGTGGAAAAGAAGGAGAGGGGATGGGAAAGAGGGAGAGAGGCTGCAAAAAGGGAGAGATGGTGGGAAAGAGGGAGAGGGGATGGAAAAGAAGGAGAGGGGATGGAAAAGAGGAAGGGAACATGGAAAAGAGGGAGAGAGGCTGCAAAAAGGGAGAGAGGATGGAAAAGAGGAAGAGAAGATGCAAAAGGGAGAGAGGGTGGAAGAGAGGGGATGTGAAAGAGGGAGAGAGGCTGCAAAAAGGGAGAGAGGATGGGAAAGGAGAGAGGGTGGGAAAGAGGGAGAGGGGATGGAAAAGAGGAAGGGAATATGGAAAAGAGGGAGAGAAGATGCAAAAGGGAGAGAGGATGGAAAAGGAGAGGGGATGGAAAAGGAGAGGGAGAAAAGATGGAAAAGAGAGAGAAGGGATGTAAAAGGAGCGGGGATGGAGGAGAGAGGGTGGAAAAGAGGGAAAGAATTTGTAAAAGGAGATGGGGTGCAAAAAGGGAGAAAGGCTGGAAAAGGAGAGGAGATGGTAAAGAGGGAGCGAAGACGGAGAAGAGGGAGAGGGGATGCGAAAGGAGAGAGGGTGGAAGAGAAGGAGAGCGAGTGCCGAAGGAGAGGGGACGCAAAAAAGGGTGAGAGGCTGGGAGAGGAGAGCGGGGGCTGCAAGGAGAGCGAGGAAGGGAGAGAGTGAAGGCAGAAAAGAAAGGGAGGGGGGAAAGAGCGAGAGGGAGCAAAAAATAAAAGAAAAAAAAAGGGGGAAAGGGAGGAAAAAAGAGGAGGAAAAAGTGCAGGAGCAAAAAAGAGAAAAAGGGAAAGAAAAGGAGGATGGGAGCGAGCGAGCCCGAAGGGTAAAGACAAAAGAGAAAGAGAAAGGTGAGAACAGGAGAGAGCAAAAAAGAGAAACCAAAAATAAAAAGAGAAAGAAAAAGGGAAGGGAGAGAAAGAGAAAGGAGCACCTGAAGCAAGAGAAAGTAAAAGGAAGAAAGTGAAAGTGGGTGAGAAAGGGTTGGCAGGGAAGGAAAGAGAAAGAAAAAGGGAAAAAGAGAAAGAGAAAACTCCTCTCCCTCTTCTCTTTCATTTTTCCTTCGCTCTTTATCCTCCCCCGTCCCTCAGCCCCGTCATTTCAGGGCAAACACCCCCAAATCAGGGAGAAACTTTCCTCGGTGGCGGCCGAACCCCCCTCGCCCGTCTCCGTCCCACCCTCCCGGGCTTCAGCTCGCGCTTCCTTTTTGCGACCCCCCAAATGCAGCATCATCCCCCCCCCCCACTCACCATCTCGGGGCTCCCTCCTCTCCCCGACTTTGCCTTCGAGGGGATAAACCCCCACTTTTTTTTTTTTTTTAATTTTTTTTTTGGCTTTTCCCATGGGAAAGGCTCTGCCGAGGGAACCCGTTTCTTACCGCACTTAATTATCTCATCACAGAAACTCTTCTTTCCAACTTCCAATTTCTTTCGGGTTTAGCTTAGGCTCGGTTTATAGGTCCAGGTCTACGCCGAGATGGGGATAATTTACTTTTCCTCTGTGTTACATGTAGCCCAGGGACGTGGCTGTTAAAAAACCCCGGGGATTAGAGCGCAATAATACAGATATCTTTAAAAAAATTAAGAATTTGGCTTTTTGAGCGAAGCGTCCGGTAATCTCAAGTTCATTAGAGTCA